>NW_010406075.1:0-1972 GCF_000710305.1 Buceros rhinoceros silvestris | reverse complement strand
ACAACAGGGTGCAGGAGCCTGTTGAGGATGCACATGGAAGTGGGCGACCGTCCGAAGAGAGTGTCCCACCACCGATGTTCTCCATCGCTCTTCACTTGTTCCAGGGATTTCTGCTACGTCATGGTGAAGGTTATCAAAGATTTTTGTCCATTGTCCTCTGCAACAGCTGTTTCAAGTCCTGGTGTTGTAGCAGCTTCTTCATCAGCCTGAGGTTCATGCCAATATGCACAGGTAACAATTAGTGTATAATTAGTGTATAATATAACAATTAGTGTATAATGAGATTGCAACAACTGGTGAGGGCGACAGGAGCTAAGTAAGAAAAATCACACTGATGGTTTTAACAAAACCACAAAAATTTGGAAGATTCTTGATGTCTACACTAATGTTGTCAACAAGCGCAAAGTCACAACCGGTTCTTAAAGGACAGAGTGTAGTTCCGTTGTGATTCAGCCCTAATGCAGAGATTGGGTATGTTGTATGTACCGAAGCATTGCATGTGGTTAACACAAGTGTGTACGGTTAACACAACAGTTCTGGCAGTGCTGGTGATGGGTCATAAGTGGAATTCACTGGGTACCATCAGGATTGGGACTTCTTTTCAAAGTCGGTTGCGTTGTATTGCGGCTGTCACGGGTTGTATCCATAGCTGGGCTTGGATACAACTGAGAGCCAGAGAAATATTATTTTGGGCCACACCAAGTGCATCTACGATCAGTTCGCGACCTTGTTCATTTATCATTTCCTATTTTGATAACATACTTGATAAAAGCCATTGGTTAGTCCCCAAGGCCAGCAGGGAAGATCGTAAAGGATGTGTCAGTTTATTCAGGTCACCGGTTGTGGTGGCCAGTTTGCTCATCAAGACCTCTGAGTCAATGCGATTTAGAATTCCCAATCCTGTGCCTAGGACACCAGTTAGGTCTCTTTTTGCCTGCTTTTCAGAAAGGGTCCATTTTTGCAGCCAGGTTGTCCATCCTTCATAGGAAGTTCTTAGAAACGGTGAGCAAGCTGCTGAATGTCTGAAACATTGTTTTGCATCAGTGATTCAATTCGTTTGAGAGAACATGAAAAATTAAACAACGTTTGTTGTTGACCCTGTTCCTGACCACGTGTGGCCCAATTCCAAACATCTGCAGGGTCAGGGTTTTTATAGATGTTGTCAAAGTTGAGTGATGGGCAATAGATGGATAAAATTTAGGTCCTGTCTATACTCGGGGTTTGTGCCGGCGTGTCCTTCCGTCCACATACAGTTCACTCAGGGTTCCTGTAAAAGAACAGAGAAGAGACATGCTCGGTTGTGGGAACAACTGGCGGCGTAAATTAAAATGAGGGTACTATCCACCGAGTATTAATTGGTGTAAAAATCAATTAGATCTTGCTTTGGTGCAGAGGGCACAAATTCTTTCTGAGGCAGGAACTTTCTCTGGATTGTTTCGTGCTGCCATTTCCATTTTTCTTTGCTGCAGTTAAAGGTTGAATTAATTTTTGGAGACCATGAACCACGGCACTGAAGCACTCCCAGCTCCCAGGCTTGGTGCCAGAAGCGGGTCTGCTCCCTGTTACCTTGGGATTTCTCCTCAGTTCTTTGATCTTAAAGCACTAGATATCAGCAATCTGCTGGGAGGGAGCAGGAGAATCCTGAGCTTCCCTCTGTGCACCAGTCAAACAGGCTCCGAGTACTGCACACACAACTCCTTTACCCGCTGTAAACTGCTGCTCCGCCTGACATTTTTCAATGCGTTCTACAACTTTCTCTTCATCCTTCCAACTCCTCTGAGCCCTCCCCTTCCTGGGAAGGGGCATATGTACGTTTTCACAGCTATCATCTATTCATGGTATCCTGTCCATGACGCCAATTAACTGTCACGAAAAGGGAGCCAGGAAGATCTATAGAGCTGATTATTAAATTCCTGGTCTGGAAGGGGGTTTTTTCCAAATCCTTTATAGTTTGTCCAGCCCACCAGTGTCC
>NW_010406074.1:1836-9764 GCF_000710305.1 Buceros rhinoceros silvestris | reverse complement strand
TCGGTGCCGCAGATGAGCCCCGATGTTAGTGAGGAACATAATAATTTTAAAATGTTTTTAAAATCCCTGATTAATTTTTTATATGCTTTTTAAAAAATATATTCTGAGCAAGAAATTTTTGAGCAATAATTTGATTTAGAAAAATTAGTGTAAAACCTGAAAATGTGTTGAGCAAGTTTGAAGCTATTAAGAGAGTGCAAGAGGCAATGGGAATGATCTGCAGGTGAGGCTCTGGACTTCCACCTATAAGTAACCTTTATACCAAAATGTTTTATGTTTTAATGGTTCAGAAGATACTAAAAATCCCACCGATGGGAATTTCAGAGAGGTGGTGGGAAGATACTAAGTGGCTGGACTGATTTCAAACCTGTATTTAATTCTCTTTCTTTGGAAATAAGGTTTGCTAATGAGGAAGGAAAACAGCAAAGGCATAAAGTGTTAAGACACTGACTTTGCTTCTGTTTTGATCTCACATAGACAGCATCTCTGGCTAAGCCAGGCTTATTAACCTGGAAGTAGTAAGGAAAAGAGGGGGATCATTACATCACTAATGCAAGCATCAAATTTCAAGATGGATTGACTAGTTGCTGATTATGGGCTTTTCCTGAATTTGTTTATGGTGTATTTGGTTTGTG
Organism: Buceros rhinoceros silvestris; assembly: GCF_000710305.1. Classification (NCBI taxonomy): domain Eukaryota; kingdom Metazoa; phylum Chordata; class Aves; order Bucerotiformes; family Bucerotidae; genus Buceros; species Buceros rhinoceros. The sequence goes on along the minus strand of NW_010406074.1, from coordinate 9,129 downwards.
TTTTTGGTTTTTTTCCTCCCTGCATGATCCAGTCAGCCTCTACAAGCTTAAAGGTCCCAGATTCTGACTGCACAGTTTAGCTGACGACATGGTGATAAATTTGCTTCTACCAATGCACTAATTTTCCCCAGTCCCGTAGAATGAACCTTGCTTCCTTTGGGTGAGTTTGCAAAAAGAAGAGCACCAAAAAAAGCGGTGGGCAGAATCATTGTTCTCTTGCTATTTTGTTTGCTAATCAGAATTTTTTCTACTCACCAGTTTTATTCCACTGATTTAATCTGATATTTGTCTCGTTAACTACCCAAGACCTCAGCATGCCTCCCCATATACACTGAAAAGCCTTCTTGTTTGGTATATTCTAGCCCTTTGTTTTTATTAGCTGTTCCCATCTCTTCCTAACTTTCCCTAAACTTTTCCCAAACTTTTCCCTAAAACTAGCTATGAAAGCACTGTTTCTTTCCCCCACTCCTTGTTTTCTCTGCAGTATTCCTAGCTGTTTCCAATACTAAAGAGGATTCTGCTATTTAACTGTAAATGTTAGGTTAAGAAAACTTTTCTTACTAGGGGACATGAGTAATTCCATACAAATTCTGGTACAGAAGTGATAAAAATAAGTGGATGCTCTCAGAATGCAATTTTGCATGACTCTTATGCATAATCTGCAGTAGTCATAAATTACTGACTTTTATCCAAGTCTTTAGGTCATCCCAATTAACGCCTACTTGTCTTTTTCCTTCTCTTCATCTTGTTCTCACACAGGTTTCTCTGTCTTTTGCTGCAAACACCACATGCTTTTTATTGCAGTATTGTCCCTTCTTGGAAAGTACACAGTTCTCCTGCTATGGCATATTCCTAAAGATGCACTCTTGACCTGTAGCTTTTCCCCCATCAAGTTACAAGGAAATATCCATTCTTCTAAACCTCTTATATTTTCATTTATGAACAGGAAGACTACACAATTAAAAGGCTGATCTGCAAAGGACTTGAATTTGTTGCTTCTAGTTCTTGAACAACCAGATCCTCCTCATTAAGCAAATAATAATCAGAAGACTGGATACATGTAGTTTTAAAAAAACCTGCAGTGTAGTGCAGAACCACAGAAATGCCTTAAGGAGCCAACTCAAGCAAAAATAAACATGTTCAGAATGTTACTTAAATCCCTTATTTAAAAACAAACCAACCAACCTCAGCATAACTACCCCCCCCCCAAAAAAAAACAAACCCCAAAAAAAAAAACCCCCCAAAAACCCCAAAAACACACAGAATGCTGGGAAAAGGACTGCTGAGGAGTAAGGCAAAAAAAAAAAAAAACCCCAAACAAAAAAACCCCACAACAACCACAAAAACCCAGCAAACTTCAAGATATTTGGAAAGATGAGATCAACATTTCGAAGATTCTCTGCACAGGACAACCTAGATAGTATCCGTTGCTGCACAGCTTGATCACCCTCTGTGCCAATAATAAAAAAATGGTACATTATTTTTGATCGTTTGTGTTTGTCTATATGACTGCCCTACTTTCAGCAGGGTTGGAGGGTGGGCTTGTTTAATTTTTCAGCAAAAGCATCTTACTTAATTGAGGATTAATTCATACACAGCTGGCAAAAGCATACAGGAATCAGACTTCATTATCACAGATGACAATTCTTGCTATCCTCAGTCTGACAACATGGAGGGGATAATAAGGGAGATGGCTCCATGTCATCAGTCTAAATTCTCACAGCAGACAAATTGCAGATTTGTTATTTGACAGTAAGCGTTGATAATGTAGAATAATGAAGTGGATTTTATGGTTTATTTTCTTCATTTGAGTATATACTCTGTGTTTGTTTTGAATGTTTAACTGTTTATGCAGTTTAATTGCTGTAAAGCTGTTAACGAGTTAACTTGTGTTTGCCTGAAGCTGTAGATGACTTCTGGGACGCTTTTACTGAAAAGTACATATAATATCAGTAGTAGTAGTGGAAGCCAGTTCCACCAATGTTCCACATTGTTCCACAGAGTGCTGTCTTTTGATTCAGACCAATGAATTCTTCATCTACTACAGTAATTCAGACATTCAGTAATTTTTTTTTTACTGATGGATTTTTTTTTTTTTTGTAACTTATGTTGTCTTTGTTGCTCATCTGGATATTATATCCTCCTAACGTTAAGTTGTTGCATCCTTAACACTCCTGAGCTGTGGCAGGAGACTGCAGTTGGCCACTTGTTTTCGCTCTTCTGAGTCAGCTGTACAGACACACGGTTTGTTTTGAAGAGAAACTGTTAATTTGGTGACTAATACACTGATTCCATCTTGTGCAGAGAAAATTCATCATTTTTAATATATATTATGAAAATGACAGTTTCTTTGGAAGTGGAGCTAGTATTTATGGAATAAAATTATTTTAATTTGGTTCTATAGAAGTATTATGGAAGGATTAAAATGGTATGTGTAGGCAAAGATAGAACTTTTTAATGAAGATACTTCAGCCAAAAGGTGTGGTGTGGGGTTTTGTGGTTGGGTTGGGTTTTTTTGAGGGGGCAGGAGGGAGGCAGAAACAGTATGTTATCTCTGATGAGATTATAGGGTTTCTTGGTTCCTTGTCATGTGGTTGTGATGAGTTAGGTAGTACAGAAAACTGTTTTGTGGTGGCTCCAGAAGCACTATTCTCTGTTTGGGTTTGCTTTCCCACAGTGTTGATGCTGCCCATTTTAGGAATTTAAGCAGAACTAAAATAGAAGCATATTAATGGAGTTGGTCACTTTTACATAGCTGATACTGTCAATTTGCTTAGTTATGTTAGTTGTGCAAAATACCACTGTAATAATTGTATTACCAGCTGTACATGCAAAGGATAACTTTTGCTATGGAGTCAGTAAACTAGTTTCCCCCTTACAGCACATATCTTCATTATATTTTAGAAATAATAAAAAAATCTTCTTATTAAAGACTAAACATCCCATGCTTGGTTCCATTTTAATGTTTGTGGAGCTGATTTTTTTGTGGAAGGCTCAAAGTTTGAGCTTGGGGAATGTGAACAGAGATTTTAAAAATTAAGTAGATATTCTTATACTGAGAAACTTACACTGTTACTGACTATGGCAAAATAACACATCATTATGGAATATTCAAAACAGAATGAAGCATCAATCTCTGTTAATTTCCGTGAGAAAATTATACAATTTTCTTCCAGGCTGGACCCTTAACCAAAGTGACGATTTGTAAGGACAAAGAAGGAAAACCTAAGTCTTTTGGATTTGTCTGCTTTAAGCACAAAGAATCGGTGCCTTATGCAATAGCTTTGCTGAATGGGATCCGTTTGTATGGAAGACCAATTAAAGTGCAGTATCGGTTTGGTACGTTTAATAGTCTCAGTGATTAAGTCTGTAAATTTTTATGCTTATTTTTTAATGACTGTTTTTGAATCCTACAACATTTTACAAATATGACAATTTATAGCTGGGACAAATTACAGTCCACTTTTTTTAAGAAACAATAACTTCTGGCTTTTAAGGTTTCTGTCTTTGTATTTTTTGTTTAGTAAGAGGATACAATAGGTTGGTTCAGAACAGCATAACTTGCAAGCTGCTTCAGACCACGCTGTATAGAAAACACAGCAACACAGGTTTTCACACCAGATTACATTTAGGAATCAAGGTGTGACTTGCAGTCTGGCAGGAAAAGTTTATTGATTAAATGGAGCAACTATCAAACTGTTTGATAGTTCTTATACCAAAGCCACAGAGTTAGCAGAGCTGTTGTTTTAAGTGGAAGGGATAGTAGTTTGAAGAATATAGACAAATCAGAGTTGCATTCTTCATTTTATGTTTATGAAAATAAACCTTCTAGAAAGTTAACAGTCAGGCAGCATTCACAATCTGAGCATTAAGGACTTGTGTTCCCACTATGCGCTGTGCTACTCCTTACTTCAGAGGCTATACAGAGCAATTGCTGGGAATGGTGGAGGTTCCTAAAATCAGAAGCATCTCCCATGTCTGTAACTGAATGGGAATTACTCTGTTCTTGATTATTTCAACAGCCCTGATTTATGCTTCCGTGTGTGAATAAATGACAAATTAATGTTTTGAAGCAGTAAAATGATGCTATGGCACCTTACCTTTGTATACTTCCTTAGATATACCCACACACTATAGATAACACAGAACACTTGCTGTATTTTTAACGTGTTATTTGAATAGTTGTAATTATGCTTGTAATGAATATAATGAATAGTCATTATGCTCTTGTCTTATTTACAGGGAGTTCTCACTCATCAGAACTAAGCAGCCCTACACATGGTTTTGAGAACTATGTTGACTTATATTCACCTTCATATAGGTAACGAAGATCAGATGTGAATGAACTATATGATTATAATTTTAAAAGAATCTTACTAGGAAAATTAATTGATGTGGTAGAGCAATCTTTAGGCTTTTCATTAATACAGCTGTTGCATGCTTTAATTGCTTCCTTACTGATGACTTGCAACAGGCTGTAGTTAATTTTAACATTTGGTTGAGCTTGCCAGCAGTTCAGTGAGCTTGGATTTTCCATTCTTTATTTGTTTCTGCAAGATACAGGACAATAAGAAAATACTGAAATATAGAGTTTGTACTAACAATGTTTGCAGTTGCTATGGAAAAAAGAATCTGACAATGGAGATAATCTTTTTAAATCCCACTAAATTTATATATGCTGGTTTTGTGTGTATATGTACAAGCAGCTGTTATGCATATCTGAATGCACAGACAGAAACCTGTTTTATAATGGAAGTCTGAACACCCCCAATTCAGTGTGTTTCAGCGTTTCAACATTTTTATTTTCAAATGTGACAGAACTCTGTGTGGCAGCTAAACTCCTATGGTGAAATCCAGAATTCTTTTGCATCTGCACTTAAGTACATGCGAGGATTACACATTAATTGAGCCTTAGGGTGTATTTTCCTTGTTTTATCATGTTTTTTCATGGAAATCTAGTTGTCACTATCTCAGTTCTCCTGGATATACTCATTATAGCCCTAAGGGTTACTCTGGTAAGCAGTATGTGGTGGACATCTAGGCTTTGTACATTTGCTTGTTTTTCCTAGGTATCAAGAGCCTTGTGGAAATCCTCCATTTCCTGTTACTCCTTTCCCAGTGAACAATAGTTTATCTCATGATTACTCAGGCTTTCAAAAGATGGTGAGTTTGCATTAAAAGTTAAAAAATTGGGAGCTTTTTAATGAAGTTGGACGTATTCTGCAGTTCTGCAAACAATGGTGGTTATTTAATGTCTAAAAATGTGGTTTAGACTGCTAACTTTGACTGGATTAGGCCTGTTTATTTTTGTGCCTAAGGGTACTATAATAATGGGATATACCAAACCAAACTATTTTCATACTGCAGGAACGTCTTAAAGATATAAAGCTTAGGGAGGCTAAAAATGTCACTCTACAGGCAGAGCTCCTCCAAATCAAATCCCTTTGGTAAGACAAGCTAATCTAGTAAAATTACAGCCATGCAAGCAATAGCTTCTTCACATACAAGTAATTCAGTCAGGGAACCTCTTAGCACTTCTCCATTCAGACATGCCCAGTAGAAGCTTGGAATGTCCTAAAAAGCCTCCAACGAATCACCACTGTGCAAGTTGGGGCAAAAACATTTTGAGGTTTCTGGCCTGAAGCTTTTCGTGTCCCTGCAGTTCTCATGTTCACAATTTACCTTCACAGCAGTAGACAGCAAGAACCTGTATTCCACTTCCCCTCTAACAGACTCCTGCATGCTGGGCCATTCTTGTCCTGGGGTCTTTTGTCTGAGATACTCCACTAGGCAAGGGAGCTGGTCTCTTCAGATGGCAAGCTGTGGGTTAAAACCTCCTCACTACATGTGTCATGGAGCTTCTGAATCTGATGAACATGGTTTGGTAGGACTGAAGAAACCCAGCATTTAATGTGAATTACCAACTGTGGACATTACTGCCACTTGGTCTGGGGGAATGGCTAGTCCTTTGTAGCTGTAGAAGGGGTGAAGTCTGGATAGATGACTCCTTGCTAGCTGCAGTCTGAGCAGGAAAATGGAGAGGGTCTGTTCCCTGTTGCACAGAAGTGGTGGCAGTCTGCCCCCCTCCTTCCCAGGCTGTGCCATCAGAAAAGCCAGCGTTTGTGCAAACTCTCCAGTACCTTCCACTGTGGTTGGAAGGGTTGGGAGTATAGCATTGCCCCTGCCATGCTTGTCAATGAATCCACTCCTCAGTAACAATGCAGTACATAAGCACTGAGAGACCAAACTCAGCAGGCCAGCACACACAACTAACTTCATCCCCTTTTCTGCTTGTTAGAAGGGATGGTATTGCACTAGTCTCTAATGACGGTTTGTTACAGCCTCAGCAAGAAGCAATCCTGTCATGTGTACAGCTTTACACCTACCTCATTTCTGTTTGGGTGACCCAGGTTACATTCATATACATTCATAGATGAAGAAAGAAATGGCATGTTTGATTACCTAACACAAAACTGGCAGTTTAATCTTAAAGCAGGTTATGTCTCTCTTCTAACTTTGCCATGAAAGATTTTTCCAACTATACTAGTTGATACAATAAAATATATAAGCTTTATTCTCAAACATTCTGTGTGATAATTTATCAATCTTTTCATTGTAGAAGTTGTAATGCATGTAAAATTAAACTCTTCAGACCTTCCTCTTTACAGTGTTAACAACTCAAGTTTCTGTTTCTCTAGATGAACCATTTTTTAGCACAGCAGTACACAGTACAGAGTCCAGTGGGTCAACAATTTCCTTACTATCAGATGACTCCACCACTGCCTTCAAATTTGGCCTTTTCTCCCTACCAGAATCAAGCTGCAAATTTTAAGTCTACACAGAGTTCTTTTGAATTGGCCCTGCCACATTCAAGTGACTGTGAAGTGCACCAGGTGGATGAAAGCACCTCTAAAAGAAAGAGAGAACAGCAAAGTTGTGACAGTGACACTAGCATTGAGGATGACAAAATGAGACAAAGAGAGCGTGACCAAAAATACAAGAAGCGCAAAGCCAAGAAAAACATGCGTTAATACCGTGTAACTGGATTCATTTTTTAAATTACATTTGCTATTTTTATTTGAGAGAAATTCCATCTCTCATCTTTGCACTTTATTAAAAAGGAATGTTCAAGTTTCATATTATTTTTGAAATGTATTATGTATAAAGTACACTGATATTTTATTTAATCTCAACCTATTTAAAGAGGAAAGTACTATTTAAGGTATAGGAAACTTTTAAGATCATTTTCCTAATAAAGGGAAAAACCTAGCTGGTCCTGTCCCCCTCTTCCCC
>NW_010406074.1:307-1731 GCF_000710305.1 Buceros rhinoceros silvestris | reverse complement strand
CCAATCAATAAGGCTATTGTTTCTCTAATACAGAAACTTTATGAAAATACCTAATTTCAGCCACTCATAAAGCGTATCTATCACTTCCATCACGTACGGAATTTATTTTTGTGAATGGTGTAAGAATTTTCTGGAACCACTGAAATGAGTGGGCTAGAAATTCTAAAAGTCACATCAGAGATGTGCTGGCCACTGACGTATCAACACCTATAACTTTTACTGTATTCTGATTTAGCCCCATTGTTATTTTCAGTTAGGATCACCTTGTAACGTTTTTGGAACTGTTTTTTTTTCCAGCAGTAGATTTGAGATAAAACATGGACATTTTGCATAACTACAAGACTTACATATGTATCAATACTCACATGAATGCATGTACTGTATGGCTGCAGTTATGTACTGATGAGAACTACATGCATCTTTCTATAAAATTACTCTCTAGTGTTTTATTTGCTTGAGAATATGAATATTGATTATAACAAATGGATGAAAAATTTAATTAGTATCTCATCTACTTGATAGTATAAAACCATGTTAGTAGAGTTAGTACTACTGCTTAAGAAAAAAGTTTTTCCCTTGTTTAGAAGAGGAAGAATAAACTGTCTCATATCATGATGAACCAACCAAAGTAGTCAAATGACCTATTTTCTGTCTTTCACAACTGCCACCAACAACCTAGAGACAGGTACAGATACCTCTTATACAATATGAAGCACAGGTGAAACACTTTTAAGATGCTATTATATGAGAAAGTAAAATGCTTAATTTTCAGCTATTCAGTATCGCTTAAAGTTAAGTCTTCTGTTCAGACTAGATGTAGGCTTCAAACTGAACCTGACAGTGAAAAAAAATATTTTGGTTTCATTAAGTTTTCCTGGCTAAAATGTGGGGTCGCTTGAAAGGAATACTTTTCATCCTTACACCAGTGTTGAGGAAGAATATCCAAGTTTACAGGTTTAAAGTAAAGATTAAAGTTTATTGATATTTTACAAGCCCAGATGTGTTTCTGAAATGGGAGAGCGTTTAGCTGGAGTGATTTTTCTTTTGTCCGAGAAGATAAATCACAGCTAATAAAATTGTTCTTACAAGATACTGCTTTTAACATCCCAAAGGGATTGCTTTAGACCAAAAGACATTCCTGTAAGGCTACGGTATGGCACCCGTAAATTGTCTTTAGCAACTGAATTCAACCTTCTCTAGGAAAAACCTATGTAACGAAGGTTGGTGCCTTAAATTAAGATTTATGCCTTACATTTTAAGAAACATACTAAGCTGCCCAATCCTTTTCCCTTTTTCCCTCAACCCTCCCACAGAAATGTTGCTGCTTTTATCTTTTTGGTTTTGGGTTGGTTGTTTTTTTTCTTCCTCACCAGTAACTTCAGGACTAAGCTATGTAGATGTAATTAACCTCTGTCAAAAGATGC
>NW_010406074.1:0-215 GCF_000710305.1 Buceros rhinoceros silvestris | reverse complement strand
TAAAAAGATGCTGCTGACAATCCCCCGGCAAGGCACTGACCTCAAAAGTTGCTGCCATAATGGAAGAACTTAACAAGTAAAAACACTGGGTTTCTTTAAACCTCTTCCCTGTGTCAAAGAAATTTAATCAAGTTTAGGAAGAATATGTTAACATTAGCTTGCGTTAAAAGCGGAGTTCATCACACAAAAGAGCAAACAAGCCGGGCGGCGGGACA
>NW_010406073.1:1671-10948 GCF_000710305.1 Buceros rhinoceros silvestris | reverse complement strand
GTCAGTGGAACCATCAGCCCTTGTCCTGTCCGAACTGCCCCTGCAGAAGATTGTCCCCACCACTCACCCACCATACGTTCTGTGCCCAGGTAGCACGAATGCCACTTTTTTCCCCTGCTGTTTCAGGACTTGCTTTTAGCACACTTCAGCCTCAAACAAGTTGTTTCTCTGTTCCAAGGCTGTAACCGGCTTGACTAACCCCCAAATAAAGGGGTGGACACCCAACTCCAAGTGACACAGTCCCTGAGCCACCAGAATTTACCCCTCTCCCAGCCCTGTACTAGGGCGCACCGACCCCTCTGCCAGACTCTCCCAGCTGTGTGTCTCACCAGAGGTTGACCACAATTAGTTCCAAGTGCTTGGTTCTAATTTAGTTGCTGAGCCAGTACCAGGGAGGTATTCTGTATCGTTAAGGCAGAGACCCCCACAGCCGCTGCCCCTTGTGTTGCAGAGGGTAGAAACTGAACCCATTTAAACCCTCTAAACACCCTCTGAAAACAGGGAACACACAGGAGAACACACCCGGGGGTCTGCAAAGTCTCTTCCTAAAGGCACAGCTGCTGAGTGCCTGAAGGATATTCAGAACTGAAGGAACTGAATCATCTGAGAGCTGCTGCTGTGCGGGGCCAGGTAGGGGCACTCGGCCGCCACCGCCACCCCCCCGACTCCCCGAGCTGCCGGTCCTGGGGGCACCGAAGAGGTTCTGGGGGTCCCAGAGAAAGCACTCACGGCACAGTGAACTCACAGCTTTTATTTACACTGGTCTACAGCATCGTTTCATTCTCACATTTTATCTAAGCCCAATGAAACCATCGTTTTCCTTGGTCTGGGGCCTATCATTCGCTAAAGTTAAAAACTTCCGTCCGTTAAGCACAGCAACAATTTTAATACAAAGCACAAGGGAAAACCCAAAGGCAAACAACAGCGCATCTATTCGGTGGGACTGGTACAGCCGAGCCAGACGTCGAGGGCGCCAGGGGCAGTTACAAGACTAACCTGCTCTTGTGCAATCTACACGTTTAGCATCAAAACCAGAGAGCAAAGTAAGCGTTAAAGGAGGAACTGCAGAGCCTTCCTATCTGCAAAGGGATTACCAAAATATCTCTACACCAAAAAACATTCTGCTTATGCACCAGTCCAGAAGAAGTGTCTTCAAACCAAACCAAACGGGAGGAAAGAAGCGGAGAGAGGGGGTTAAATTTGCTCCGTTTGTTTCCATGTGGTTCGCTTAAAAAAAGAGGCAGTCAAGTAGGGGTCTGAAGTTTGACTACTGAAATAAACGCAGCTGTATTGCTCTTTGCTTGCTTAAAACCATGAACTTTCCTTAACATACTTACCTTGTGATGGCACCGAAGATACTTAAACCTTTCTTAACCAAATGGAGCTCAAGAGAGACCAAGTTTAATGTGGTATTGCTAGTAAAATAGATTCAATAAAGCATTTTAAGCCATAAATGATGTTTAAGGGAAACAGAATGACTGATGAAGAACACATTTAAGATGCCAAAACTTTCTACGCAGTTTATTAATTCTCATCTTTAAATATAAATAAAATTCAGATACCTTGGCAATTTTAGTCAGCCCAAAGGAATTTAAGAGACGGCCTGCGGGAGCTTCACTTGATTCCAAGAAGCTAATTCCGTGTTCCTCCATCTCAAGAGCAGTTCCTAAAGGATCCTTTTCTAAGGCGAGTCCAGGGTCCGTGCGGGTGACACCGCCGCAGCCAGCGCCCTCTGCGGAAAGGGCATCACGCTGACGGCGGCAGAAGGCGAGCCCAGGGTCCGTGCGGGGGACCCCGCCGCAGCCAGCGCCCTCTGCGGAAAGGGCATCACGCTGACGGCGGCAGCTCCTTCCCGGTGACCAGCACTGCAGCCGCAAGACTCGAGCCTCAGAGGGGACAGTGCCTGGTGCCTCACACAGCCCCGCTCCGGAGGAACGGGGGCCGATTCCCGTCTATGGAATCGTGGGATGGGCTGGGGGTCTGACAGCTACTCTGCACTGAGCGTAGATGAGACAGGGGCATCCGGCTGCATTGCTACCTCCACACAGAAAAACAAAAAAGAGCTTTAGCCTGAAGCACTCACTACTGGCATCCTGCAGCTACGCTACCCGCTATGGTCCCATATGAGCCGCCTCAAACGCGCTCAGGGGCAGGTGCAGATTGCTCAGGGGTTCTTCCTAGATCCGCAGACACGTCTTTGGAATCGTCACACGAAGAGCAGAGCTGTGTGAGAATACCTCCAACCTGGGCCCGCTCAGACATGTCAGATTCGTGGATTGAGCAAGAGGCTCTTCAAAACCAGCAAATCCCCACTTCACTCCAACAACAGAACCTCACACCCTCGCTGGAGACTTTATGGCTTAAAATGCTACCTCAGGTTTTGTCTGACGAATGACCAAAGCTGCAGTTTTCCAGAAAGCAAGGACAGACATGCACCTCTACGAGCAGATTTAGCACTTCTGACCAAGTAAGACACCAACTTCTGAAAAATGTCTCATGCACTGACTGGGTTGGTTGGTTGGTTTGTGTAAATGGGAGCTTTGATACGTTATTTCTTTTTAGAACTTGTACGGGAACCAGAATGGGAAGATCCGGACGATGATCTGCGGCGTCTGCAAGATACAAATGGAGAAAGCATGCAAGGAAATGAGTCGAAGTGGATTTTAGCACCCGCTCTGAGCAGTCTGTACCCTACAATAGCTGGAAGGCCAGTGTATCTGCTAGGGGCCTATCGGAGCACCGCAAGACCTTTACAGCACTTTAAGCTCATGGATGTCAATTTAATACTGAAACTGGCAGTTTAGTACTGGAGGCAGAGCACAGTTTCTAACTGCAGCGTTTACTGATGAGGATAAATCAGTAACGAACACGCTAACGCTGCCTCATGCCGCAGTGGTGGCCCAGGTCTGTCTAGGGATCATGCTCCTGGTGGGAGGAGGTTTCATCGGAGCGGGGGAAAAAAGGCAATTCCAGAGGTTTTAATAGGAAGTAAGAGCAGGGGAAGTGAGAAAACTACTACAATCTCTGAATAACGGATTGTATTCAGTTCTATCCCAGAGAACCTTCAGAAAACAAATTAAAAGTCACACATTTCAATACACCCATTCTTATTCTACATAAACCCAAACCTGTCGGGTGACCGTGATCTCGATCGTCTTTTTTTGCGATCACCAGACGAAGAAGATCTAGAACGACTTCGCTTCTTGCTTCTCTCGGGGGAAGATGATGAACGAGAGCTTGAGTAAGATCTTTTTCTCGGGGTGGAAGAACCCCTGAAGGACCTGGAGCTGGATCTTTATTGATTAAGAAATAAATCAAATTTAATTCTGGTATAATATAGAGAGAACAAAGAAAGAACAAAGAGACAGTTCTCATCCACACGTGCTACTCTAGTGACGGCAGTGTCTCGTCAGACAAAGGCACACATGCTTTGGTACTTACTCCTGCTATCTGCCCACACAGACTCCCACTGCAGGGGCAGTTCTAATTAACTTTGTTAATCAGTGATGCCTGATTACGGACCACCGCGGCCTGGGAACCTCTTTCCGGTGCTCACCAGAACGGCGCATGCTGATAAAGCAGCAGTGGGCAACTGGGACTGGAAGGGGCCTCTCTAAGGACCTTCCCCAGTAGTTCAAGTCACAAAGCAAAACGGGTTGAAAAGCACCGACGGAGCGAACGGTGGCTGGACGGTTCACACCGGCGATTTGTAAGATATGTTCATTGCACCAGAACAGCAAAAACCCTCAGAAGGTGCATTTACAAATCTCAGAATAGCTTTGTGGAGAGAGTCAGACCTTGCACAACCACAACATTTTAAAAAGCCTCATAGGATACAGTCACTCTGGCCTTAAACAAATAAAAATCAACCTGGTTCACTTACAACCGCTCTAAAATTACTTTGGTTATCTGAAAAAACAAGGAATTGTGGAAAAAGTAACGCAGCCACAAACTCGTGAACTGCAATTCCAGCGTGGAATCAGAACACCCGACAGGGCTGGGTTTTTCTGGACGCACCAGCTAAAAGCCCCAACTGCCCAGCGTACGCCTGCTGCTGGTGAAGCGTCTCCAGGGTTCTCGGTGCCTGTGTCCCTGTGGACACTTGGTGGGTGCTGTGGCATGAGCCAAAGACCCAGCTGAGCCAAGAGCCACTCTAGCACCTAGCAGGGGCACAGACCCTTTTTCTTGTCCTAACAGCCAGGACTCCACTTTGCACTGACCCTCAGGGACAGCCCCCAGCACATCTCTGCCACCACAGGGCGGTGGCACCGTTTGCGATTCTCCTCCCAACTCTCACTTCCTCACTCGCACCTGTAAGAGCCTCTGCCTGCACGGGAGTGGGTCAGATCCTCGCTTCATCACCAAAGGAACGTCCTGCCAAGAGGACACCTCGAGGCACTTCCAGGCTTTTGGGACTTCCCTGCCCAGGGCAGGAGCTGCTGCACAGGGAAGAGCAGCGAGCTCCAGGTCCTGGCAGCTTCTCGTGCCGTTCACTACCCACATTTTTTGACATTCCCCCCCATCTAGGATGATAACAGCAGCACTGTCTAGTGGAAGGTCGACACGATATCACTGAACACTGCGTGTTTCCTAACATTCATCAAGCAGCCATAGTGGAAAGAGTAAAACCAGCAAAAATGGCTGAGGCCAGTAAACATGAATTCAAACACCTTCTCCTTCAGCGTGACCATCTGTGGTGTCTGCCCACCTAGCTCAGACCACACCGACATGCTGCCACCACAGCCTCGCATGCTCAAGACACAGACCCGTAGTGGCAACAACCTGGTGCAGAGAGATCAGCCACTCTGACTTCCAAGGGGAAGGCAAGTTAATGGTTTTCTGACCGGCATAATTTTACGATGAAATCAACAAGCAGTTGGTTCTTCTGCCCTTTTTCTCTCTGCAAGGAGAGAGCTACCTCATTCACCTTGATTTCGACCCACGAGATCTAGAGGGTTCTCTGGAACTGGAACGAGATCTTGATCTGGAACTGGAAGAACTTCTTGAATGGGACCTGAAACAACACGGAAGACTTTTTTCCAGTGTCTGACTGGTATTTTGCAGAAAAACTGCTGCTGTCAGCAGCAGAGACAATGACACATCAGTACAGTTTGGCCCAGGGTCACTGCAGAAGTGATCGTTTCCTCCTGCTCCCCCCGAATCACCACAGTGCATTTGAAAACAGAAACTTTAACAGAGTTCAGATGGTGCATGACAACATTTATCAAGTCAGCTCTTCATTATGTTGCCAGAAACAAAGCACAGAAATCACAGGGGACTGCAGTTATCTGGCGAAAGGGAACAGCTCTGTCTCTGTGAGCTGTCACACAAACTCAATGCCTTCACTTTCGGTTTGTGCTTTAACTCGAACCCCCCGTTTCTCTGGCACAGGTCACAGGGTGTCAGGAGCAGCTGGCTCGAACCCTCCCCACGCCAGCAGGTTCAAGTGCTCAAAGGTTTTCCCCTGCATTAAAAATGAAGCTGTTAACTCCTGGCTAAAACACAGACGGATCAAGCGCTTCTTGTAACTAAAAGATGATTTTGCAGTTTTCCATGGTGATGGGTTTTCTGTAAAGCACAAACCACAGAAGGTGTGTAAGGAGGTGGCATTGCAATCCATGTCTAACCATCTTCTCAGGAAAAACTATTACACACGCTGTCAGTCAGCGGGTTACACCGTTACCACTGTTCTTCATCATACTCTGCAAAACCTCAGCAGCATGAGCACCTGCTAACCACGAAACCCACTGGCTCCTTTTGGGACAGCACAGAGGAGCACCCACAAACGGCAGCTGATGTTCCCCACTGGCGAGCTGTAGCCAGAAGCCAAATGTTCAGTGGGCAGTGGAACAATCCTGCACCAATCCCAGTTACGACAAGCTACTTCTTACACTCGTGAATTAGGGAACAAAGCCATGGCCAGCTGAAGTTCTGTCTTCTACAGCCCTGTCACCTCTAAACCAGAACACAGCCCATGCTGGCTGTCCTCAAGCAAGGCAATACAGCCATGTCCTCCACACCTCCCTCTGGCTACAGAAACTGCTGGCAGCCGCCCAGCTTAGGTGTTATGAATCACTTCCGCTCCTTCATGGAGCTTCGTGGAAAACGCCGGGCTCAGGAGGGCGGCTGGAACAGGGGGTGACAGTAGGGGTAGTTCTTCACCACGTTTTTGGTAGGAGAGGTGGCATGAAAAGGCCTGTCAGCAATGGGGAGAAGGACAAAACCAAGACAGCGGCTGACATCTGGTCAGCACGAGGGGCTGGAGTTTGGGCAGCAGGAGCAGGACGGTGCAGCTGCAAAGCAGGAGCTTTAGAAGAAACGTGACCTTGGTGTACACCCCTGTGAGCCAGCACCTGTCTGGGGTGTTAACCCTATTGGTCCCATCTCTGTGCTAGTTGATGGCTGATAAGAAGCTACAAGGTGATTTACACCACAGGCGCACAAAACCCTCACTGTATTGTTTGGTATTACTGGATTTAAATTATAACGTGAGAACTTAAATCCACCCAGGTGACTTTCTGTGGTGGCCCCATGATCAATATGAACCTTTTAGCATTATTCTGAGAAGGCTGCCTCTGTGCTTAGCGCTTTGTCGCTTGCCCTCGAGCTAAGTTCAAGTTTCTTGTCTTTATTTCCAGGCTATTTTCCACCCTGTCCTTTCCCTGAACCTGCCTGGGCTGCATCACCACTGCCCTCTTCTGCCACCTCCCACCTCAACTCCACCACCCTTCTGTCTCTCTGTCCAACACTGCTACAGAGTTCACCACTGAGTCACATGCGGCCAACAAGCCTAAAAATGGAATTGAAAATGAGTAACGTTAGGTTTGAAGGATTCAATTAAGAGATCAATGTAAATTTACTAAAACAAGCAACAAGACACTGAGGCCTCCCCAAGGATGCCCAGAGCAGAGCATTAACTGCCCTGGTCCACCTGTACATACAATTAACATAATTAAACTAGAACTGTTAAGGCAATCAAGAAATAAAGGAAATGAAGAAGTTAGATACTGACATTTTGCCTGGTGTTACCCTTGACCTGTACCCGTTTACCTGGACCTAGACCTTGAGCTCGAGTGGGAGGATGAGCGCGATGAAGATCGTGAGTGAGAGGACCGAGACTTAGAACGACTGCGCCTATTGGATTTCTTTTTCTTACTAGTGTCCTCCTCTTCACTGGCATCGAGATTGTATTTTGAGAGGTCAGCATCATCTTCATCCTCATCCTGAAAACAGCCCAGACAGACAACAGCACTTCAGAAGCATCCTGACCGCTCAGTCTCTGGATTGTTTGGTGCTTTTTCCAGCCTTTGAAAATACCGTTGTTGGCACATTCAACAAGAACCAGAAGTTTTAAGACCAACGAGTGACTGAAAATGAATTTTCCTGTAAAAATCCATCTGAAGCCCATCATTTTTCTGTTATTTAATGAGGGCACAGTCATCCATTTTTACCAGTTTAGATGAGCATCTGGGAAAGTTTCCAGACCCAGCATCTATAACCCCAGCAGAATTCTGCAGAGACACGGTTCATGTGCAGAATCTGGTGAACATGCACGATTTCACATGCGGAGCCTGGTGGCTGCTGTGTTAAACCAGCACACACGCGTGTCTCTGCAGTGCTGCTCTCAAAGATGGGGACGGCCCGATGCCTGATGATCGTGTATTTCAGTGAAAAAAAATCTCTGAATATTTTATTACAGGTTATAAAAAATAAATCTGACACGGCTTTCAAAGGGCAAGAATAAAATTCAAGAACATTCCCCTTTTATATGGTCACCATAAAGGCTCCAAATAAAGATCTCGGAATCTTTGATTCTGATCTCAGAAAAGCTTTTGCTGTTTTATGGTTTAAAATACCGCCACGTCTGTGAGTGCTGATACGGAGAACAGGGCAGAGCCGGTGCTGTTCTCTGCAGCAGCTGTGGCACCGCTCTGCTCACAGCTACTCCTTCTCACTGCTCGAACAGCAGCAAAAACCAGACCAATAGAAATAATAATAAAAAGTAATTGCTAGAAAAAAAAGGCAATCCACGCTACCTCATCCAATTTATATTTAGAGAGATCTTCATCCTCATCCTCCTCATCTTCCCCTTCAGATTCCTTGTCTTCCACTTCCTTCAAGATAGAGGCAGGACCAACCGGCTTCCCTCTGTACTTCTTCTTTTTGCGGCCAAACTGAGAAATTCCATTCCATTAGAACACGAGTTAATCAAAGTAATTTCTAACTCTATTTTTTGATAAAGCTTCTGTAAGACAATAGCTACATATTGTTTTTCAATGAGGGATTGCTCAAGGGATGGAGAAGTGACAAGAAACACTTGTCTTAGACAGTACCCCCAGACAAGAGAAGGGACAGCTGAATTTAACAGAAGAGTACTTTCATCTGGCTGAAAGAACCCACGGGGTAACGCCAACTCCAGCTCCTGAAGCTGAGTGAATTCAGCGTGCACCCGTCTAATTTGATCTCATTTGTAGTCTTTAACCCCCAAAGACACCATGGACGTGGTCGCTCTCTGTCCAAAACCATCCCCCTCAACACAGAGATGCACAGTGAGGGGTTTCTGACCAGAATCTTCCCTGTAAGGAACCCAGACCCAGGGGTGTGTGTCCTGAACACCAACTGCCCAGATGCGCCTCTCCAGAGCAATCCAGGCACCTGCCCTTACCTCGTCGTACTCCCCGTCCGACTCCTCCCGTTCTATGTACTCAACGTTCTCTCGTTCATTAAATCCTCCTCCGTAGCCTTCAGGAAGGGGGAAAATGAGACAATCTGTTGAGCTGCACCTAATTCAGCTCCGTTAAGCACAAAGTTTGGAATGAACTTTTGGAGAGGGCCCAGAGGTCTCCAGTGGATTCACAGGCACGTGGCGCAGGGGCTCAAGAGGAGCACAGAGTGCTCCCACACATGGTTATTAAATAAAGCTCCTCAAAAACCTCACTGAGGAGAGGGATGAAGACACACGAACACAGCAGCAGTGATTGCCTTTGAAAGGATGGAAAAAGTAACTGCCCAGTGTGCACCCTGCGGGTGTCCTGCACATGACTGCAGACTTACTCTGGAGGACACCAGAGCAAGAAAAAATTCAATAAACGTCAAAATATGTAATCAAATATAGAAATACATATAGTAATAAAAATATATTTATACTTTTGTAATATAAACAAAAAATTAATTGCAGGAAATAAAATTCAATGTAATTCTTTAACACTCTCACAATAATATTAAAATACGCTCTTTTTCCTTCTGGCTAAGCAGCTCTGAGCTCTTCCCTGCGCCT
>NW_010406073.1:0-1567 GCF_000710305.1 Buceros rhinoceros silvestris | reverse complement strand
CTTTTTTCATATGCTTCACTGTGACTGCCTGCCCCCGTCTGCAGCGGTGACAGTGGGAACAAGCAGGGCTGCAGTGTGAGGAAACCCCCCCATTCCAGTTACCACTGGGCTCCTTGCTAAGGAGGGACTTTAAATGGGTCACAGCATGAGTGAACCTCGTGAAGGGGTAATGGGCTCATTGGCACGGCCTCTAACGCTGCTCCCGGGGTGGCCAAATCCGTGATGTGGACACTAGACCTTCTGGAGGTCAGTAAAACACTGCACTGCTCCTTCCAAATGTCTTGGTATAAAACCCAGCTGCAGAGGCAGTTTAGGTAGAGTATTTAATGACTTTCCCAAGGAAACCATCACACACTTTACACCCTGCTAAGAGTAACCCAGGCCAGAGTTGTTTATGCATGGGAGAGTGCTCTGCCCTGACAACAATCCATTCAGTTACTCAATCACACTGAGATTTACAAAACCAAGTTTTCTCACAGGCCTTTGAGTATTTCAGCCGAACACCTCCTGTCCTACCTGTCCTCTCCTCCAGCTTGGCGTACTTTGGAGTATTACACATGTTACACTCGGATCGTCTGGCCCAGTTCACGTTGCCGCACCTTCAGAGGCAGGAACAACAAATCAGGGAAAAGAAATGGTTTAGTTCCCATCAAAAAGCTTAAGCATTGAGGCAACCCTTCAAAAATGCACTAAAATGCATCTGCAAACAGCCCTGGGACAGGCCCTCAGGCCGATTCCCCCGGCACTGGGAGCCACGTGCACCTGGTACTGCCCACAGCACAGAGGGAAAACCCCCAGGGCTGGGCGCAGCCAGGGGCTGAGACCCAAACAACCCTGCAGCTCCGCTGGGCTAAACTGACTCCACCAGCATTCCCTGGAGCTGGTACCAGCACTCCCCAAAACCCAAAAGGAGAGCACTTCATTAAAGTCCTTTTCTGATTTAGACCCTCCTGTTCTCAATCGATAGCCTGGAGGAACATCCAAGAGCTGAACTAAGCTCCCCCTGTTAAACCCTCAGAGTGCGAACAAGAAACCATCGCACTGCCACGAAGAGCTTCCTTCCATCGACACATTTCTGCTGAGCTTGAGAAGTGTCTTGGCTTAGCAAAGAAAAACATGAAGTTTTATCTCTCTCGTGTTGACTTTTTTTACTCTTTTCCCAGTTTTACTCTTCTCCCAGCCGGGTTAATTAAGTAACCGCTGTCCAGCGAGCACAGACGCTGCTCCCACCGCACACAGTACCGGTGGGGCAGCAGCCCTTCTCTCATCAGCGCGGGTGAATTTATGCCAACAAAACAAAGCCTCATATTGTAGCTGTGCTGTGTGCTCCACGGGAACACGCTGCTGCTGCCTCCCCCCCGCCGTACGTTTTACACTGCCAGTCGTTGGCGCTGAAGAGGCCGCGGCTCTTCTCAGCCAGCGTCTTCCCTATCTCAGTGCCTCCAGCTTTCATCATTTTGGCTTCTGTCGTTTTTTCTGGAAAAGAAACAAGACACGCCCCAAACAGCTCTCAAACATTCCGCTTTGTGATTAATTAAAAAGAATTGATACTCTTTTCTTTCAAAAA
>NW_010406072.1:1186-1479 GCF_000710305.1 Buceros rhinoceros silvestris | reverse complement strand
AGCTCCAGGGCTGGTGCACACACATCTGCCCCCCCACCCCAAACTTTACCCCCTGGACGCTCCGGTGGGACTGGGGGTGGGCCACTGAGGTTATGCTCAGCCAAAGCCGGGGCTGGGGGCAGAAGGGCCAGCCTGTGCCCATTGTGTCCTGCCGACGCTGCCAGGGCCACCGGCATGCTGTGGCTGCAGGTTCGGGAATCAGGCTGAGGGGGCTCTCGCCCTCGGGCTGTGTGTTGTGCGGCGGTTCCTCCCGCGAGTCCGTCACCCAACAGTGGCTGCCCCGGGGGACTGCC
>NW_010406072.1:338-1092 GCF_000710305.1 Buceros rhinoceros silvestris | reverse complement strand
CCTCGGGAGCCTGCTGAGGCCTTTGCTCCCCGCCATTAATTGACCGTGGTGGCTTCTCAGGCCTTGCAGTGGGTTCTCTGCTGGTTACCTACACGGCGAGGGGCTGTTCTGCCAGAGCCTTCCCCGCCATGGAGCCCTGTGGCTTCATTACAGCAGCCATCGCACCCCCAGAGCCCCCCGGGAGCCCGGCATGACACGTGTGGTTCGTGCCCCCGCACGAACCCAGTCCCGCGGGCACAGGGCTGTTCCTCGTGCGGTGGATGTGCCACAGGTGAGTGACAGCCTGGCCCAAAGGCAGCCAGAGGGGAGGATGCCCACGAGTTTCCATGAGTCCTGGTTCACAGAACGGTCCAGGCTCCAGCAGCAGCTCTTCACCCCAAGACGCTCCCTGTGCACAGCGCCAGCAGATGAGTTACGGCCTCGTTCGCGCTCCAGTAGCCGGCCCGTTCCCCTCCAAGGAGGTGCTATCACTATTTTTAGAAGGAATCTACAAAAACAAAGCCCAAAAAAGACATTGTCGAATATAACGAAGTTGGCGGCTATGGATCCCCGACAGCGCAGAGGCAATCGCGCTGCCCGTCACAGCCCCGGCACCCGTAAACCACTCGCCGCAGCTGACCTCCCGCTGGATGCGTCGCAGCTGTCAACGAGGAGCCTTTTTTGGGTGTTTTTTTCACCCAAACCACAGATGTGGTTCTTGGTCCAGGACTTTACCATGATTGAAACGACCGCTTGATCCCGGCAATGCGAAGCC
>NW_010406072.1:0-255 GCF_000710305.1 Buceros rhinoceros silvestris | reverse complement strand
CCAGGATTGAAACAACCGCTTGATCCCGGCAATGCGAAGCCAACCCTGCAGCCGTCAGGATGCTCCCACCTGCCGCCAACAGCTGGGCGGGATGGATGCCGGTGAGTCAGGAGGACGGTGTTTGGCTGCAGGGGTGGCTTTGGCTTCCCAGAAGCTTCCTCTGCCGCACACAGGCTCCACCGCCCTGTCCCTGCGCTGCGCTGCACTGCGGGTTGTTGCCCCAATGCCCACCCGCTGCACCACGGATTTAGCAGC
>NW_010406071.1:0-4441 GCF_000710305.1 Buceros rhinoceros silvestris | reverse complement strand
CTTGGCACAGGCTGCCCAGGGAGGTGGTGGCATCTTTCACATCCTTGAAAAAACTCCTCCCAAGCCTCTAAACACAATTTTAATGTAGCAGAATATGTCTTGTATACAGCTGAAAATTAATCGCTCTGAATTGTTCAGGAAGACATTGCTCCCAGACAACTCTGCTTGTCTCTTAAGTGCTTTGCAAACATCAGCTGGTTACGGAGGCTTAAGCTGACCTCTCTGGGCTGGAAAGCTGCTTTAGGATGCATGGCAGGCTGTTGTGTTTTCCCGAGCAAATGTATTTGTGCACCAGGTGTCAGGACAGCGTAGTATTTCATTTCTGTGGGGATCAAGTCTGAATAATATGACTTTGGTTACTCAGTTGTTAAATTGTTTCCTGATGTGTGTGTAATGCGGTCCGTAACCGTCCCCTTTTGCTATAATTTCTTTCATTAGCATTCAGCTGTGTTTTTCTGTTGGCTGAAATTGTCCCTTGCCGTATTAGTCTGTGCAACCGCTTGATTAATTTTTCCACCATTTTCTTAGAAAAAATTATCTGATGTTGCAGTAAGAACAAAATCTGAAAAAAAATTAATGCTGCACCATGTAACCTAGAGTGATAGATGTCCCAAAGACATTTAGAATAATGAAGGTTTAGTTACCAGTGTTCTAGTCCTTGCAGTTTTAGATCCAGATTTAAAGATGTTTAGGCCACTGCTCTCCAATAAAATCAAACCGATGTTTATCTTGTACCTATCTTTGATTCAAATTTTCATCTGCTGGGTCTTGGGTGGTGTTGAATGCTAAAGACAGACTTGCCTTTCCCCCTGCAAAAAGGTAGCCAGCTGGGGGGGAAAGAAGAGAAGAGATACCCTTTGGAAAGCAGAAGACATGCTCTCAAATCTCTACCCTACTCAACCTTGAAGGTGCTTTTTTAAATCACAAAAAAGAACTGTGAGTCTCTGTTCTTTCTACAAAGACACCTCTTAAAATCTCTGCCTGAAGCTATTCCATTTTCTGTAAATAAACATTCACTGGAACAGTGAATGGCCAGACAATAACTCATTTTTTGGCTTGTTTACTCTTAGGTGCATTGGATAGTGTATTATTTACACAAAACAGAGAAAGTTCAGGAGGATTAATTTACCCAAACTGACCCAGCCTCGTGATTACAGCAGCCTCTTCAACTGCAGGAAACCTACATTTAGTTCTCTGCTCCAAATCAAAGAGCAAGGGGAAACAAAAACGGGGTTTCCAAACCCCAGATGAGTCCCCTAATTACTGAACAACTCAAATAAGGTCCGTGTTGAAAGGGCTTATCCCAGACTGTGTGTACAGTGATGTCTCAGCATTCAGGGAACCCCTAGAATTTAAGAGCTTTCCAGGGCTGCTGGAATGTCATTGAGACACGCAGCTGCGTGAGCAGTTGGGTGATGTGCATGCCTGCTGATAGACAGCAGTACCTGGAACGCACTGCCCACAGAAAATTAAGTACTACAGGAATCTCTGTCACAATGAGGTCATGTGGGAAGGAAGTGGGATTTGGAAATCACAGCTGCAGCTCAAAATCAGGCTTCAGCATCTAAAATACCTGTTGGATAGCCTTCTCCCTTAGCTCTACCTGTTCAGGTCAGGTGCAGCTTTTTGTTATGCTTCTATCAACACATCTTATGTCTCAGACTGGTTTGTCACCAGAATGCTTTGCTCGGTGCCTGGTGACCCACATTGTAGTTTTCTGCATTTTATCTGAACAGTTTATTAACAGTCAGCTCTGCTGTTCCCAGTGCAAGAAGAACTTGGCGTTGCCTTGGGCTTTTCTCTTGTTGCATGGCTGCTTACGTACAGATAGCGCACACACAGTCCTCTTTCTCTCTGCTCAGGACAAAGTCCCTCCTTCCCTCGGTTCTTGAAGACCACATGCCAGCACTCTTCCTAGAAACATTCTCCAAACTGTCTCACTGATCCTTCTGGAAGTACCTTC
Organism: Buceros rhinoceros silvestris; assembly: GCF_000710305.1. Lineage (NCBI taxonomy): Eukaryota > Metazoa > Chordata > Aves > Bucerotiformes > Bucerotidae > Buceros > Buceros rhinoceros. The sequence goes on along the minus strand of NW_010406071.1, from coordinate 2,478 downwards.
TGCAAACCCACTGCTTTCTACCGTGTTTGCCTGTAGGCTGTTTCTATTTTTGCCTGTTCATCTTAAAGTTCTCTTCCAACCAGATGAGCAAGCTGGTAAAGCAGACCCAGAGAATCCCAAATATTCAGGGCATATAAACGGAGGGATATCCCCTCTCTCTGTGGTGCAGTTTCTGTTGATTGATGCAGGCAGTGGTACCGTGTAGCCTCATTCACAAATGCATCAAGCTGCATCCTAGTACCAAAAAGGTTTCTTGTACCAGCATTTATGGTTCCCAGCTTTAAAAATAAATATTTATTAAGGCCATTTTGTTGTATTTCCAGCAGATTATACTGGCATTTGTTATACCTGACCATCTCAAGCATTTGAAAGTGCTGTATTAGATCTTGTCGAGTTCTTTTAAAGAGACACTGCAGCTGTCTTTTTAAAGACACTTTTAAAGACAGTGCGGCTGCACAGCTCCAGCACCGTGGTTTGTGGTTCTATTCAATTCCATAAAATAGAGTTTATACAGGTACAGGAATTGCAGTCCGGTTTTCCTGACAGGGAAAGGGACCAGGCGCACGGCCAGCAGGAAAGGAGCTGGCATCTGGTTTAACGCATCCTTGGTCTCCCTCTTCTGGCTCAGTTTGAAGGAGCACTCTTCATTCGTGATGTGCTGCAGCTCATCACTGCTACTGCCAGGTGGCAAAGGGGACATTTGGAAGACAACATGTCAGAGAAGCTGTTTTCCAGCTCCTGGCTACAAGTACCAGCGTGGAGCAGAGAGCTGAGGGCATTTTCAGTCTAACTCTCCCACCTTCCTCCCATTTTTTGTTCAGCAGCCTGAAACTTTGAGAAAATCACCAGATATCTCTTTAACACTCATGGGGCATGGGGGAAAGTGATGAAGGAGATTTGGAAATATGAGCAGGCAAAGACATATAGGTCATGACTCTAGATGTTCTGATGGAGCTGTTAACGCTCAGCTCAGGCTAACTTGCGTGTTCTAAGCGCTTGCCAGCACTAAGGACATAGAAACCCTAAACCTCAGTTACTAACTTACTGATCATTAAATATCCACAAAGTTTTTGTACTGTTACAAGTTTTGAACCAGAACTGGTGTGGCCAGCAGGAGCAGGGCAGTGACTGTCCGCCTGTACTGGGGGCACTGCTGAGGCCACACCTTGAGTGCTGTGTCCAGTTTTGGCCTCTCACTCCAAGAAGGATGTTGAGGTGCTGGAGCAGGTTCAGAGAAGGACAACAGAGCTGGTGCAGGGTCCGGAGCACAATGCACTGAGGAGCGGCTGAGGGACCCGGGGAGTTTCAGCCTGAAACAAAGGAGGCTGAGGGGAGACCTTCTGGCTCTGACAACTTCCTGACAGGAGGTTGGAGTGAGGTGGGGTTCGGTCTCTTCTCCCCAGGAACGAGTGAAAGGACAAAAGGGAATGGCCTCAAGTTGCACCAGGGGAGATCTAGGTGAGATATCAGGAAGAACTTTTCTACAGAGAGGGTTGTGCAGCCTTGGCATAGGTGCCCAGGGAGGTGGTGGAGTCCCCATCCCTGGAGGGTTTCACAGCCGTGTGGGTGTGGTGCTGAGGGACATGGTTTAGTGGTGACCTGGCAGTGCTGGAGGAATGGTTTTACTCGATAATCTTAAAGGTTTCTTCTCTTCTAACCAAAATTATTCAGGTTTTAAATTAAAACCCAATAATAATCAGTATAAATAAGGGAAGACTACTCCCAGATTAAACCTGACGAGGTATTAGGCACTAGCTCCTACATTGCTACCTAAAAATCAGTGCCACTTGCTCAACTCCCTATCTCTTTCACCAGGACAGATGGATTCCTCTTTGCTACAGCCCAGACAATAGCTGGCAAAATCAGAAAACTGGCGAAAAAAATAATTGTAGCAAGACTGGAAATGGGTCCCACTTTGTTAGGAAAGCGGGTAGTTGGCTTTAAGACAAGACCTCTTTAAGTTAGTGATTTAGGAGCAGAGCGATGTAAACGGAGCTCTTTACAAAAGGAGGTTTCTGAGTAATTCCATCCGCAGGCGGGAGCGTGCGTGTCCAGCCAGCCAGCCGCAGCGTGGCACAGTTCGTACGCTGCTGCTGGTGATGCTGAGGGCCAGTTACAGCAGCACCGAGCACAGAAACTCACCCTAGAGGGCTCTCATGACTTGGAAACCGGCTGTTCGAGGGTGAGAAAGATTTGGAGGATCAGAGGAGAGCGGTTTAGTGCAAGCTGCAGATTTTCATCTTTGGGAAGGAAACAGCCGCTGTTATTGTGCTGTACCTTTACACCTAGATACATGTATTGGCAACATTTCTCAGGTTGAAATACAGTTAGCAATGCGTTGGGGTTTTACTGTGCTTTTACCCCTTCATTTTCTTTTTTATACAGGGAGAGAATTTTATGAAACAGTGAAGAGGACTTTTGAACTCATTTGGCAAATCTGTGGACAATTTCATCATCACGGCTTGGCTTCGCGGACGA
>NW_010406070.1:4369-9767 GCF_000710305.1 Buceros rhinoceros silvestris | reverse complement strand
GGTGTGTGCGCGGCTCCCGGGTTCGAGGCGGAGAGCGGCGTTCCTGCGGAAATAGCTGGGGATGGGAAAGGGGACGTCGCAGAAGTGGCTTTGCTGCCTTTTTTTAAAATTGTTGTTATATACACAAACGTCCTTCAGGGCTTTGAAGGGCTAAATTCTCATAGGAAATTGTACGTATTGTGGAAAAAATACCAAGTGAACATCCAAAATGTATGGAAAAGACAACAAGCAAGCAATTTTCAAAGCACGGTCGTTCACCCCATGTTTACATCTAGCCTGGAGAGACTGAAAACAACTTCAGAAAATTCTTCTTTTGCCTGCCCAGAGCATCTCGCTTCAGCCAAGAGGACTCAGAGAAGGCAGCTCCACTGGCAGCGCATCCTGTCTCCTGCCACCACGGCTCAGGGACATCGGGTCCCAAATAGCCCTCCTATTGACATGGACATCCACACACAGACAAGGAAGGCTCCACAAAAGCAGAGATTTCCAAGCCACGTTGCACAGTTAATGAAAGATACACCTTTTCTGTTGGGCTGGGCTCTTCAGCTTCACATAAAGCAAATTCAACTAGTTTGTATTTCACACAGTCCTGAAAAGCGTTCCCCCTCTCTCACCCAGACACCTACTCTAGAGTTTCCTTGACTATAGCTAAAAACCTGGTTTTATAAAGTCCTGCAAGCTAAAAAGAAGCCTGGTCCCCACACACTAACATTACTTCATAATATTTCCCATGAAAAGCGTTATTCATTCTGCTCTGTTGTCTGTTTTGCAATTAAGTGTTCTCCTGAATGTAGGTCACAGAGACAAGACTATACCAGCATAGCTGAACCAAAGGCCAACTTCAGTAGCCTGCAATAGTTCTAAATTTTTCCAAACATCTTTAGATCACAGCCTAAACAAAACATTGTGATGGCTTCTGAGTAATTTTGGCCTGAAATATACTGCTGATGTGGTGTCCAGAATGTCAGGTGTGTAACTCTGTTTCAAAAAAATCAAGGTTGATTAAGGTTTCTGTCCCTGAAACAGAAGCGGCAGGACCAAAATCATTGAATGGTGTCGAATACCCCCCGAGGCGAGCCTGGGTGCTTGCAATCACACTCATCTTCTGACTCTCCAGCCCAAGACATATTCCTCAGCCGATTCCAGGTTAGGCATAGTGCTAGAGTTTGGTTGAGGAGAACCAGGACCGTTACCAAAACCTTTCTGTCCCACTTGAAAAGTGGAGGACAGGTATCAGTAGACTTTCCCTTAAATTTTTGGCCTGAAACACTTTTCTACTTCATTGCCTATGTTAGCATGAGGGATCCTGGAAACAGAGGCTGCAAGAGCATGATCAACTTGACAGTTATCAGTAGATTCAAACACCCTGTGCTTCATTTTGACCCCATCTACCAGGGTAAGAATCGGGTTCCCTGTAGCAAGTTACAGACAAGCTGCACATCTGAAATTTTTCCTGAGTAACCCCAGAGAAATAACAGCCTACTCCCCATTCCAGTGGCTTCTGAGATACTTTCCCAACCTGTGAACCTGCTGTGGTTAGACAGAAGCTGGACATGGCCTTCAATAGACTAAAACACTTCCCACTCATTTTTGGCCTGAAACGGACCTCTATCTGTGGTCAGTCTCCCAGATTCACACCTCCTGAATACCTGCAGCAGAGCTGTGATTACTACTCCAAGACCTCAGAAGCAAGCTATGCTTTCCAATAAAGATGGGCTCCTAATCCACAGGGCTAAGTTCAGCAGAAAAGAAACTACAGAACTCGAATTATGAAAGAATTTTGTCAGTCTAGAATACTGGCTCATGGCCACCACTTGCATATTCGAAGGGCTTCTTAACTGTGGTCTGAAGCAAGTTCCCAGGATCCTGTTCAGAGGTGTAGGACTAGGGGTTGCCAGAAGGGAAGCTATAGTTAGAATTATTACAGTGTATTGGAGAATCTGGGAGAGTTAAACCGATACTGTTCATGGAGGCTCTGGAGTCTTCTTCTTAACTTTGACAAGAAGGGCATTTTGCTCTGTTGTTGAGTCTGGAAGACTAAGGAGGGTCAGGAGGCACAGGCAGGTCTACAAGTAGGTTTTTACACCTTCTGTAGGGAGGGTGGAGGGCTGCTCCTCTGCATGTAGTGTAACAGCCTCCCTGTTCCTAGCTATCCTAACCCTGAGCCAGTGCTTCGTGCTGGGTCAGTCATCTCCAGACTGGAGAAACAGGGGGGTTTCTCTTGAGGCTCCTGGGAAGATCTCAGAGCTTGCTGACAACTGACAGGAATAATCATTAGTTGCAGCTTCTCAGCCTTGAGGCAGGGGGACCTTGTGATAGCAAGGCCACAGGTCAGAATTAAGACCATTTCCACACAAGTGGGCCTTGCCATTGTCTTACTCCATTGTCACTCATTGCCCCAGTTATGGTGGACCCCAAAATGAAGCAGCGCCTTCAAGGCCAGGTTGCCCCCAGTCTTACCGCCAACTTTTACTCCAGCCATAACCATCACTATATCCAGCCCAGACCACGCAAAACTCAATCAATCCTTGCAGAGTTTATTATAGCAGTGCAGGCTCAGCAAGATAACTGCAGAGAAAGAGAGGATGTAAAGAGGTTTGATGTGGAGGGTAGAAGAGTAGCAGGGAGGGAATGATCTCAGTATTTCCCAGGCATTATCAGCAGGCCTAGACATCACCAGTAGGAATGAAAAGGAAAGTAAGATTTGGTCGAGGACGTGTGTGAAAGGGAAGCCCAATGAAGGACTGACCGAAAGGAACAGAAAAAGCGGGAGCAGGTTGATTCATTTTACAAAAAATAAAAAAAAAAAAAAAAAGTGGCAAGAGGAAGGGCAAGAACCAGGACTATATCTGTCACTTGTCTTTTCCCGCCCACTCTGAGAAGCTTCAAAAGAGATCTGGAAAGAGAGAGGAAAAAAATGACTGTCAGATATTACTGTTCCAGCCACTGAGTCATGGCAGGAAACTACTGATACTGTAAACTAGTACTGTAAGGTCAGAGACTCTGAGTTTTACCAAGGCTTGCTGCAAAAGGAACAAACATTCAGTGGTGAGGATGTGTCCCTTTCGTAACTTTTGGCATTACCATAGAACTGATCGCTAAGCGTGTTTGAGAAAAGCTGCCTTTATTTTAACATTTCACGTGAGTGCAGACAGTTCTTCTCTTCCTCTCTTCCCACATCTTTGTTTTTTATTGCAGCAGATGCTTATTAAGAGAAAGATGCAGAGGAAGAGTAGAAAAAATCTCCAGTCTTTGGGGTGCTGCTTGGATGCTTGGGCTACTCCAACTCTTATAATTGCTGGACCACAGAAAAATCATTTTATTATGATCTGCTTATCCTTCCATCAAATTAGTCACTGACAAGTTGTCACCATCTACGCAGCATTTTCAGACACGGTCATCATCAGTGTTGTCAGTGCAGTACATGTGCACTGGGTGGACTTACTTCCACTAGGATGGTACAGCCATCCCAATTCCCACAGGAACACATTAAAAAAAAAAAAAAGCAGGAATTTGCTGTTGCGGGGAGGGCTTAGCAGTCCCTTCCCAAACCCCTGGGAGAGCATCCTTATGCTCCCCTACACTGCTCAGACACAGCAGCCCAGACAGAAAGACTCAGCCCAGTTTGGGGGATTTTTATTACCCACCAAGAGTGACAGGATTCCCAGCTGCCACCCCAGAGACACATGCTGTCCATCCAGGCAAATTATATTCTTCAACTGACAAGCCCTTTTGGAAAGGTAAGGTGTCACCTAGTCCCAAAGTGCTGAAGAAAGGGAAACAGCAGAACCTGGGGAGTCAGAGATAACAGGGGAAGGAGCAAAGCAGTGAGAGACATGGATTCTCGGGGAATTTAGCTGTGCCCTACTATTTTTTAATCAAAGTTTTTAACGACCCACTTCAGTTCTGCTCCTGTTGCCTAGCCATACAGTTCTCAGCTTTGCAGCCACCCATCACATGGACGCAACTAGGAGGCTCTTGTCCCGTTTCAGGAGTCAAGGCATAATGGGATGATTGTGTGCATCTGCTACAGTAACCCACTATGCAACCCACAAAGCCACTTTCCAACTTGGTCATCTCAAACTAATTGCTTCCATAAGTCCCTGTCCAGCTCATGTGAGTCACCAAGCCTGAACCAGCCTTGGTGAAGTACAGTTCAGCAGAAGGACACGTTCTCAAGAAGAGCCTGGTGCTACTGATGTCTGTCAAATCGAGGAAGTTGATCATACCAGGGAAAGACACTGGTGACCCTGGCAACCTGGCCCCTTCTTCCTCCACCAAGAAAACAAAGCAAAACAGAACTTGGCACGGCAGGCAGGAGGCATTTAATCCAGGGATGCATGGAACAAGAGGATGCGGGAAAGTTGCAGGGCAACATCCTGCACAATCCTGTAATAAAGTGGGAAGTCACGGCTGGAGGTGATACACCTCTTGGCAAGCTATGGGCAAGCATTAACACAGGCACCTGCTGTAGACAGAAGCACTGAAGAGCCTCAAGTGAGGAATCTCTCCCCCTTTTCCTGAACAGTAGCTTTAAATGTTGCTTAATAGCTTTGCTGTTTGAACAAACAGAATAACCTGTGACATTACAGCAACGAGCCAGATGCTATATGCATCACCATAACGTATAGAATGGCTGGACTTCAAAACATTCCCGTCAGAGATCACTGGCCAAACCAAACAAATACTCCCTTCTCATCTGGGCTTACAGGTACTGATGAATTTGATGACACGATGATGATTTCCAGCAGCAGAGCAATATTTGTCTCAGTTTCCACACCAAAAGCAGCCATGGAAAAGGGCGAAGAATATAATGACTCAGTATCACAGGGCGGAGACTAATTAGCAGCAGATTAGGAGCAAGCAGTGGTCTCTGGAAGAAGGTGCTTTCATGAGCAGAGCGCAATCTTACTCATCGTCTGTCTTGATCAACTGCAGAGGTTTCCACGAAACAAACACTAAGGCCGCCTGTCACAAACTGAAAATAAAACTTTGGGGAGTTTTTTGGTTTGTTTTAAAAGAAGTGCCTCCCTTTCTTTTCCCATTCTTTTCTTCCAACATCTGGTTTATCCTGGCAGGGAGGAAGCCCCCCGTAGTAACCAAAACCTCACTGTGCAGCAGGAGAGCTTCCCAGTCAGAGCCTCCTTCAGCTCCCTCAGTTCACTGAGGAGAGGTGACAAAAATACTAAGAGTATGAGGAAAGCACCACCTTTTCGCTCAATCAATGCGAATGAGCTAAAGGGTCATTTCAGCAATCGTTTCTTTCGAGACTTGCCGTTTCCCTCAGTGATTTCAGGCAACGGTGAACCGATAGCACCAACCTTTTCATTGGGACAAAACCACTACAAAACCCATTTATCTACTTCGTTATCCCACTACCCCATCAGCAAGGTGGGTT
>NW_010406070.1:3583-4272 GCF_000710305.1 Buceros rhinoceros silvestris | reverse complement strand
GGTGTTTATGCCTGCTGTAACCAACCTGTCATCGCTATGGGTTTATCAGAAGAGTACACCGTGAACACACTTAAAGACAAATTTTGTCTGGTAAATGATTATTTTCTGGGGATATAATAGGAGATGCTGGCAAAACTAAGATTCGAGTCTAGATCTCCTAGTGCTCCTGCCTTTTCTTAATGGGACCCACTGGATTGCTTCCTACTAAAATTTTTTCCCCTCTGAAAAATCCGTTATTTACTTAAGGAAGCTTAAATGTTCAAAAGCCCCTGACCTGATTTGTTTATTTTTAACTAAAATAGGAAGTGTTTTTCAGGAGCTGATATATACCTTGATATATAGAGAGAGGCTTCGACAACTAGAATTTGTCTTTAGTTTTGCAGGGCTGATGGAAGGCACCACCTTTATGAGTTTTAACATCTGCATTCCCTGGGATGCAGTCAAAGGTGGGGAGCGGAGTGGAGCTCCTCCTGCCATACTCTGCTCTCAGCTCAGCTGGCACCACAGGAGGGTCAGCCAGGATGCCCTGTGAGCCAAGAGAAATCAGGCTGTACGCCGAGCACTGGCCTCCCTGCCAGCACAGGTGCCCTGATCTCACGTGGCTGGGAGGAAACTCCCTCCCAAGGAATAACAGACCCTGCCTGAACACCACTGCTAAAAAAAAAAAAAAAAAACAAAAAACGTGGGGC
>NW_010406070.1:444-3548 GCF_000710305.1 Buceros rhinoceros silvestris | reverse complement strand
GAATAACAAGCCCTGCCTGAACACCACTGCTAAAAAAAAAAAAAAATACAATGAACGTGGGCACGTCCATGCCCTTTAAAATATTTTGAAGGGGTTTAACAATCACCTTGTTATTTGGTTACTGCGAGTTTGATAAGCAAAGGCGATAGACACCACCCACTCACCCCCCGAGGTCTGAACCACGCTGTCAATGTGACAGAGTGATGAAGCCCTCCGGCTCTCTCTTGCCTTGCTGGCCTGGCATTACAGCATTTCCTTAAGGCACAGGAACTCTGGCACCTCATAAGCCCTCCTCTCCTAGGCAACAAGCTGATTGACTCTCTAATTCCTACATTTCTTTGGTTTTTTCATTCATTCTTAACTGCATAACTGGTAGTTCCATCCACCAGGTTTTCTACTTCTGCAGCTTACGATTTTTTGAAGCAGCCAAAGCGGTTTAGCAACTTAAACCTCCCTGCAGCAGCAGTTGGGCAGGCTTTTGCCAAAATCAGCCACGCTAGGAAAGGCAGAGACAGGGGCAGCCCCTGTCCCGGTCCTCAGAGGCGACAACTGATGAAAAGTACCTAGAGCTGCCCACGCTGCATCATCAGACCTGCGTCCTTCAGGCAGGCCAGACAGAATTTCACACCACATCCAAATGCTGTGTGATGACCACACGAATGTTGTCCCCACCAGTGGCATCAGCCTCTTCTCTGGGCCATGAAATCTGCCAGCTAACTCTCAGACATCACCTCTGATAGAGAAGGACACATCCCCACAGTCTCAAAGCTCATTCCACTCTTGTGACAACTGCAAAAATTACTGTGGAGAAAACCAGTAAATGTGAGAGAGACTTTCTACATCTTTCATCATCGGAAACAAGGAGAGAGGTAAGAGACCAAGCAGCTTTCCTGGGTCTTGCAGTGATCTCCCACAGCCTTCTGAACTACTCACTCCCCTTCTGCACGATAGCTCAGTGAGCCTCGAGTAGCTGAGAGGACCGAGCCTGTGCCTGCTCAGCGGGAGGCACCAGGATCTCCTCCCAAGGTGTCAGCACATGGCTGCGTGCTGAAGTTATCTCTGGAGAGACACCCATAGGAAACAGCTGCCAGGAGCAAAGGGTAAAGTTCAGTCACCTGCACGATTTGTCCAACACAATTTAACCACCTCTGGGCACCTGCAGTGCCTGCGTAGGACTGAGACTGTGGCACAGGATGCTGCTCCTCTGCAGCAACAGCTGGAGTTCACCACCACGTGTGTGGGCACCTCAGACGGCACTAGTCCTCTACATTCATACACCTGAATCATTCCTCTGCAAGCTGAAATAAAAGCAACTGGAGAAGCTGGTAACCACGAGAACTCAAGGTATAGCTCTCCTGCCTGCACCGTTAGAGTTTAGTGTTCAACATGTAAATATCATGATCTGATAACCATTATCAGGAAAATACCAACCTAAAGGGCAGTGACACACCCTCCCTGCTCCGTTTACAAATGTCATGGTCATATGAGATACTAGTCAAAAACATCAGCAGACTAAAAATAAACCACAATAGGATATGTTGATAAATATTTATTTCAAAACAGTATAGCCTTTCACATGACTAACGTTACTGTGATTGCAGATGGTGAAGAAAACAACCCATGTCGGCTGCATGCTAACTGTGTTGGGCAGAGGGAAATGGGCAACTACCATCAACCCGGGCATTTTCTTCTCCTGTTAGGAACTGTTACTAGATATTTCAACCAGTCAAATGCCATTACTGTTTTTAATACACCGCTGAGAACTAGCGCAGGACACAACTGTAAGGCCCATCATCTTGGAAGAAGAGCGGCCACTTGCAAGCAACTGGGTTCATCCCTTCAGGATTGCGTGGGCTGGTTTCGTGCACCAGCCCACAGAGCCCCTATCATGGAGCAGTTAGAAAATGCCTGCCCTGACCTCGAAGACGATTTTAGTCCCAGTTAGATCACCGTCAAAATATTTTCACAACAGTATCTGCCACCAAACCATTGCTAATTAGTCAGCCCCCCCCTCAGAGAGGGAGGAAGCTGTGACAGCAAAGAGAGGATTCTTTGTAAAAGCGGCCCAAAAAGCCCCGATAAGGATTGCAGCACTCTGTGGCCTACACCATGCGTGTCACAGGGCAGGGAGAGGGAATCCACATATCACAGAGTGTTGCAATCGCTGCAGAAATGTCTTTCTCTTCTCGCTTCCTCTTCACCCTTGTTCAGAGCGCCAAGGTAGGTTGGGAAAGCGGCTGCAGCTTTTAAGACATCCCACCAGGTGACCCAGGACAGCAGTGGCAATGCTCCTTCAGTGTGGTCTACAGCTTCAGTTGCTCTTTGGTTGTTTAGTGTTTTCTCTCCTTTTATCACTTCTCTAACTGTTGTGAGTAGCATAAAGAAAATTCACAGAAGATCTTGGACAGTTTAGATGGTATTGTGATAGGGGCCGAGCAACAGACAAAGCAGTCAAGGACCTACTGAAGGAAAGGTTCTGCTTTGGGCAAGAGAGAGAACAGGGAGAAGCGCCTTGACTTGGAAGAGGGATTCACAGCTTTGTGAAAGTCTATGGAATGACTATTTTAACTACCCTAATGCTTCAATAAAGTAAGCTTTCCATGCAGCACACCAAAACCTCCAAGGGCAAGGCTCTTCCAGGCATGAGTTTCACAGGCTGAAAGGTCCAGAGGGAGAAACACAGGAGCCTCAGGAGTGTTAGAGTCTGCATTTGGCCCTTTGGACTCAGAGATGTCAGGACAAATAGAGCCTAACAGCCTAAGCACACAAATAGCTCTACTGGAGCTATTGTCCATCATTTTCCCAAATGGAGACGGAAAGGGAGATTGCATGGTTGGATATTTCTGCAGTTCCTTGGTGAGGTCCAGGAGGCTTGGAGAGAGTTCTTTGAAAGGAGAAGGCAGTGTGTTTCAAATAAGACACCCACCACCTTCTCTAGGATGATGTACTGGCAATGCCAGAGTGCAGTGGGCTGCTCTGCTGCCTCCCCCAAGACAGGAAAGCTCTGTCTCCTCTCTTCTACTTCCTTTCAAACAAAACAGGACCCACAGTGCTGAAGGAGATTGCTGCTTGTAGCCACAACCCCCTTATGAATGCTGCTGAAC
>NW_010406070.1:0-350 GCF_000710305.1 Buceros rhinoceros silvestris | reverse complement strand
CCATAAACAGATAAAAGTCACATTCAGTTCCTAAGGATTAAGAAACACACATAAAAATGCGACCTCCCACCAAGCTGGCAGAAAGCTCAAACTGGAGGAAGAGGGAAAGGACAGACAGGGATGCTCGGGCACATACTGCTTGAGAGCTCTTCCAAGAAGATGTAATTTCAACGTATTCCCCGCCCCATGCCAGGAATTTGCCAGGTCCACAAATAAATTTCTCACTCTTAGACAAAGCCATCCGCTTTGGAGAGACTGTCTGGTGGGCAGTGGGCAACAGGAGCACCAGGACAGTACGGTATGTTTTTATTTTCATATAATTTTTATTATTATTTTTATTATTATAATTT
>NW_010406069.1:0-6108 GCF_000710305.1 Buceros rhinoceros silvestris | reverse complement strand
AGGAAGGAAGGAAGGAAGGAAGGTAAAAGGGGAAGGGGGAAGGAAGGTAAAATATTTCAGTAAGATAAACAGAGGAAATTCATCCCTGTTTTGGCACTGTAACGTGGTTTTTAAGTTTCTAGTAATAACAGCAAAGCATTAATTTACGGTCTAAAGGCCAGAATCACAAGAAGAAAAGCCAGAAACATCCCATGATTGTTTTTCCCGGTATTTCCCTCTTTAAGAAAGAATTACTTCTTTAGGTCATACAGAAAAATGCAAGATTCTCTCTACCTATTGGATCCAGTTATAGCTCATAATATGACAGTAGTTTCTGTGGAATAAAACAAAACCTGCTCTATCTGACTCCTGTTAAATAAAAGCATGATATGGGGCAGCTGTGGCTTCAGTAACTTGAAATACATATGAAAGTAACATAACATAAAAGCATCAAAGTAGCAGTAATGAAACCACATTTCCAAAGGGAAGTTCCCAAGATGTTGTTTGTATATACAGCATGATACTCAGAAGAAAAGCTGAAGAAGTAAATTAAATACCTTCTTTACAGTTTTCAAACACTAGAATTAGTTATGGTGTTTAACAGCACTTTTTTTTGGTTTAGACTTTCTAGATCTGAATATTTTAGTACTACGTAAGGACTTGTGTAACTAAGTGTAAATAGAGTATATAAATAAGAGACCCTTGGTGCAAAAGAAATTTAACAACATAATTTTAATTTTATTGATGAAATAAGGAGAATGTTGAAATACTTTTAGATTTTTTATCTCATGCAATTTTTCTCTTTTAAGTAAACCGTGTTGTTTGAAGAGCTTGAAAGATTTTTAAAAATGCAATTAAAAAATACTTTTTTAAAACATTATTTCCAATTAAATATTTTAAGTTTGATTATAGAAAAATAATTCAGTTAAATATTCTCGCCAGGTGTTCAAATGTGCCAGAAACACATCTGAAGAGCTATTGTAACAATATTTTGAAAAGTTTGCTCTATGTCTATTCCCTCATACACCATGGCATAATATTTAGAATCTACAGGAACAGAAAAAAAATTATAGATACTATAGTCTTTCACCCAATAGCATGAATCTATCAAGTAAGGAAACCTTCTTGTGTATATATTAATTTACTTTGCTTGAGCTAGACATGGGAATCTGAACTATTGAGAGGAACTCAAGCAAAGAGAAAGTTTGCCTAGTAGAAACCTTTTACAATTGAAATAAAGCTAAAGAAACAAAATGATAAAGACAAACCTCTTGGCTAAATGCCTTTTTAGTATTTAGCTAGGCACAAAGCCAAATTTTTTCCCTTAAAATTTCATGTCCTGTTATGTGTCCTGTTATTCAGATGTAGTTGAGTGTTTTACACTGACCGGCATTATCACGACCTTTTTACAGCGTTTGCAAGGAGATGCAAATGCCAGCAGAAGCAGGTCAATATGCCTACTTAAAACACATTGGAATCTTTGGCATGGCACGTTCATACATTCTGCACTCAGGACAACAGGCTAGTGGGGAGGAGAGATCTGTTAGTTCACATAGCACCTGCTCAAGTTTTGGCCAAACAGACAGATTATGCCAGAGCATGATGTGTTCTGGGAGCAGCTCCATTAGGTGATAGTATGAACAAACCCTAGGAAGGATACAGTGGACAAAAGGAGATACAGGTCCTCCTGTAGCCACTATCACCCACAGTCCATTGTCTCCCGCAACTGTAATCTGCATCTTTGCGTAATTACTGACAATTTTTTCAGAGTTCACTGACTTATGGAAATGGTTTAGACCAAACCTTCAGACCAGAAGGTATATATACTACAACTTTTTCAAAAAAGCTTTTGAAGTGGATCCAACAGCAACCTGACCAATGAGTTTTCATGTCTCCATGGTGTCGTTAGGGCACCATGATGGAAGAGGATGGGTGAGTACTCTGTCCACCTGCTAGGTAACTGTTTTACTCATAGGTGCGCTCATAAGCTACTGAACAAATGAATTAATGAAGTAACAGACTAGTGAATTCATATTAGACTAGTTGCACAAACGGAATCGATCCCCTCTTTGATTTGCCTCTTTTTTTAAAAAACCAATGAGCTCATAAATTAGAGCTTAATTTACAAAATAGACTGTTTTGTAAATTTGAAAGATGTAAGCTGGCCATGCCTAGAAAATAGCAAATTAGTCAAAACCCCCTACAACGCTCTGAGACACTTGTGAGAGGAGCTCCATGCACTTATACCTTCGACATCAGCCATAAATGAGCAGCTCACAAGTCTCAGTAGGTCAGGTAACATGTTCCATTATCAGCATATTATGAAAAGATAGACAGTAATGTATTTTCTCCATTACTCATGCTACTCATAAATGTACGCAAAGACACCATCTCTGCTTTAGGAAGTCCCTCATGGTACTTGGCACACCTTGAAGAAATATTACTATGGACTTGCCCTGTTATCACCATCTTCACCAGGCCTTGGCCCCTACAGAGCACAAAATACTTGCTAATGGGACTTTTGCCTGATGTGTAAGACCAGCTGTGTATATACTCTTCTATAAACAGATGAATGACTTAATTGTCCTGCATAAAAATTCCAAACTGAAGCTTAAATGTTTCCTTTGCATTTGATCAGAAGATTTTAAGGCATAACGATAGGATGTAGATACTCGTTTTAGCTGGTAAATAGGATTTTTAACCTTTGATTGATTTCATTTTGTAGCAACCTTACAATGAAAATATAGAATGCAACATGTCATCAGAAATGCAAACCTTATGGTTCTGTGCATTTCACTAGGAAATTGCATCGCAAATTACATACAAGACATGGATAAGATCAGTTACAAACCATTCTTCATGACTCAATCCTTTAATGGAATTAAGCCATTTAAACTGGGACAGAGACTGGTGTGGTTGATTTAATGTTACTGGTAAGGCTTCTTTTAAAGCAAAGGTTTGGAAGTCATACATTTAAATGAAGAAAGAAAATGTAGCTTTAGAAGTTTTTAATGAGTGACTTCTAAATTCTGAGAAAGAATATCCTTCGTGGTTATTTCTTTCAAACGCATACATATAAAAGGTATATGTATATAAAAAAAGGAAAAAAATATAATCAATCTTTTTGAGTACCGGTGCATTGTTGGATCACATCACAGCAGGGTTAGTACCATTCAAAGAAGATAAATTGCTGGCAAATTTGTATTACTTGTTCTCTATCTACCTCCATCGCAACTTTTGTGCTATGCTTCTACTGTGAATTAGAATTTTCGAGTAAAAACCAGTCACTACAGAAGGCTTTCAAATGGCATTCGAGATATTGATGAACCAATTTGCCTGAGTTTAACTCATATACATAGACCTTCTGATGACCATGAAACTCTTCCAGCAGAATTCTGGGGTACGACAGAGTCTTTGAACACCAAAAATGAAACTGCTTGAATACACTGTAA
Organism: Buceros rhinoceros silvestris; assembly: GCF_000710305.1. Classification (NCBI taxonomy): domain Eukaryota; kingdom Metazoa; phylum Chordata; class Aves; order Bucerotiformes; family Bucerotidae; genus Buceros; species Buceros rhinoceros. The sequence continues at coordinate 2,677 of NW_010406069.1, read as the reverse complement.
ATACAATGACCTACTTCAACCACAACTACATTCAAGCTGTTTCTAGGAGTCAGACAGATTAGCTAGCTGACTGTTGTCTAAAATGATTGTCATGTACCAACCTTACATTTAAAACAGACATCAAACTTGTGAGAAGCTGCATAGAGTTAATTCATACCTTGTTGCTCCCTATTTCAGACCAGACACAGCACAAATCCTTCCTGTAAGTGCCTAGAAGAGATGTTTCTCTGTATTTTCCAGAAAGTTCACAGCTGATATGTTTTACTAAATTAAAATACATCTACAAGAGAAAAAACCCAATGATTTATATGTTGAGAGAAAGAAAAACCTTGAGTGGAAGTTTTTGGGTTTGCTGTAATATTGCTGTATAAAAAGTAAATCTCGTTTTATTGGTTCTTTCTGTGTGCCCTTCAAAATTAAGTATGTTCATGAATAAAAGAAGGAGGAGCAAGTAGCAGTTTTTAGGACGATCTGGAAGATTTTTTGCTTACAGTGATTTTTAAGAGGATCGTTTTTCTTGAGAGCAAGGCTACCTCCTGAATGCATCAAGTGGAGAAAAAATCAGGATCTGTCCTTTTTAATGCACATTTCATGAGGATTATTCACTTCCTCAGAGAATCATAGAATCGTTTAGGTTGGAAAAGTCTTTGAGATTATCAAGTTCAACCATAAATATAACACTGCCAAGTCCACTACTAAACCATGTCCTTAAGTTCCACATCTACATGCCTTTTAAATACCTTGATCTCCTGTAATAATGAAAACCGTGCAGTTTGGGGCTACTTTTCAGGACAAGCATGACGTCTAGCTATTGGAAATTATAGTTCTTTTTGTGTGTGTGTGTGAGAATATTAATTCATGCTCTGAAAAATTTATGGCACTTCCTTTTCATTGCTACATTTAATCTGTTACGTCCCGCAAGAACTTTACTCTTAGTGAAAAATTATCCTGGTTTTAGTAGGAGAGACTTCGGGGGATATAGATATGCCATGAATTTAAGCACTGAGGTAGATGACAGTGCTTGAGTCCTGGATTTGGCTGCAGTTTAAACCTATGTGCCAAGAGGACACAGAGGCAGAGTGGACAGCAGAATCAGGACAGGTTAGGAAACACTCTATCTACAGAGAAGTGCTTGTGAGACGCAACAAGTCTCAAAAACTGAGACCTCAGCCTAAGCAGGTGTAAAATAAGAGCAGTGAGGTAATTGGTGATACCTATCCTTTGAGCAAGACAGCATCTTCCTCCTTATGATAATTTGCCACTGATTTGAGAAGAAAAAGACAATCGAGCATGGAACATTGAAAAACCCATTTCATGTTGTCAAGGATTAGGGCTGGGCCAGCCACTAGGCAAATGACAGATGCTCTCTATTAACCTCTCTCCCTTCCCAAACAGGAGGAGAAAGGGAATAAGAGAGAGAGAGACTTACAGACTGGAAAAGAAAACTAAAACCGCTTTAATGATAATAAGAAAATCATATATATACAAATATACGCAATACCAATAGTGAACCAAACCACTCCCTGCTAGCAATCATGTCACCGTCATCACTGATGCTGCATGCTCTCTATTAACCTCTCTCCCTTCCCAAACAGGAGGAGAAAGGGAATAAGAGAGAGAGAGACTTACAGACTGGAAAAGAAAACTAAAACCGCTTTAATGATAATAAGAAAATCATATATATACAAATATACGCAATACCAATAGTGAACCAAACCACTCCCTGCTAGCAATCATGTCACCGTCATCACTGATGCTGCAGGGAGATACTGAGAAGGCCCAGACTGGACTCAGGATCAGATGGGAACCAGATTCAGGAGCTGGGGTCCGGAACTGGATTCAGGAATGCATGGATTGGGATCGAAGACAGAATGCACAGAGTCCTCCTCAGGCAACGGTCATTGAAGAAGAGAGCTTAACCCTTGTGATCCCTCAGCTTTATACCAAATATGAAAAGGAATATCTTGTTCGTCAGCTTAGGGTCACCTGACCTGTCCACTCCTCCCTGCAGATGTGGCCTCTAACTTACTGCACCCCCAACACAGGACACAAGATTTAGCAGTGACCTTGGTCTCCATAGGAGCAAGTATAAACGAGCCTTTCTGCACACCAGTCCCTGGTAGTAACTGTAAACATCAGGCACTATCACTCCCTTAAGCAGACACTGTCCACAAAAATATGTCGTCAACTTCATAAAGTGCAGTCACTTAGAAGAGACTGAGCTGAAAAGTAAAATCAATTAACAGACTTAGTTCTTTCCTAACTCAAACCAGGACACATGTCATTTTCTAAGCTATGTTAAAAGCAAAAAAAAAAGGAGACTTACAAGAACTTAATTAAAAAGAATCACTACTTTTTTCTGTGAGAGGACCAGGCCTGTCCTTATAAATTTGTCAGACGTCAACATAAAGAAGAAGTGAATCATGTTACAACTTCTACATGTGTATGTTAAATTTATACAGTATGGAATTTCAACCTCTTTCCTGGTAATTTTGAAAGAAATCATGTATTTTCAGAAATGTAGAGGTGAACTTTCAGACTACTAATCTTGCAAATAAATCTTTGAAAACATGAGAAATTTCCCTTTGATTATTTTTCAGCCCTTTTAAGTATTGCAACCAGGTGACTATTAAAACTAGTGAATCATAGAATCACAGAATATCCTGAGTTGGAAGGG
>NW_010406068.1:2862-7943 GCF_000710305.1 Buceros rhinoceros silvestris | reverse complement strand
CCGGGCTGGGGGGCAGCCCCTGGGAGCATCTCCCGCGCCGTGGCTTTGGCTTGTAGCCCAGCAGCTGCAGCGGGAGGTTTTGTAGAACCCCACAGAGAAAAGGAGGGAGGGCAGGTTGTCTGCCATGGGCGCGCTGGGCGCTGACCGCAGGAGCCTGGGGGGCTCCGGTCCCTGTGCCTGCATCATCCCGCACCCTGGAAGGGGGGTGGTGGTGTGCTATCCCTGCCCTATCCTCACTGGGTGTCTTCTGGGTCCCCCTGGGTGCATATGATGAGACAGGACTTCTCCATAAGAGCAAGAGAGAGTTGGAGCATGGCAGGGCTCTCTGCAGAGGCTCTTTGAGGGATTGTTACGGCTTGTAGAAGGTATTTCAGGAGGGTTTGTGTATTTTTCCTCTGGCACACTGCACCCTGGGCAAGGCCCCTCTTAGCGGGGAGGGAAAAAACTCCAGGTGGATTCTTTACTTGCTCTTAGATTGGAGCTGAGAAGAACAAGGTTTTATTCTTGCTCAGTATCCAGTAACATACACATCTCTCTGAAAAAGTGAGTCTTGGAGTGGTTCCTGGGAGCAGAAATGGGACTGCTGTGGCATTAGCCCTTCCTGGCAGGCCCTGGGCTGGCGCTTTGGGTCAGTCACTAGCCCCTTGAGACCGCGGTGCACTGGCAGAAGAGGAGTCTCTTGACTGGCCCCAGCTATCAAACAGTGTTGGGCAGCTCTTGAGCAAAACAAGGAAAATTTTTAGAGCTGCTCTCCCTGCAGCGGGTGGCGGGGCCATCTCAGAGCAAAAACTCCAGTACTCTGTTTTGTGGGACACCCTGCTGGTCCGCTTGAAGCATTAGCAGAGGACTCAGACCTTCTGTGTGGTGGTGCAGGCGGGTTTTGTCTAAGCTGGTTGTCTTCTTTGGTGTTCATGGTCTGTCCAGCTTCTTGTCCATCATGTTCTTTGCAGTGGTGGACTTTGTGTCATCAGACCTGGAGGATGTTGCCCAGAAGTGTTCCCTGTCTTACAAGGTAAAGGGTGGCTCTGAAGTCCAGGTACATTAACTGGGGAGCTCGGAGCTGTTCAGCTTATGGCTTGGATAGGCTTGTCCAGGGTACTTTCTGCAGCAGACGTTGTTGGCCCTGGACTTCCTCAGCCCTGTTTCCAGACATCTCTTTGCTTGCCAGGCACTGATTGCAGTGAGGCGTGTGCTCCTGGCCCAGTTCTCTGCCTTCCCCGCCAACGGAGCTGACCTTTATGAGGAGCTCAAGACCTCCACAGCCATCCTGCCCACCGGGAGCCCGAGGTGGGTACATCGCTTGGTGAGCCAGCAAGTCTGCAGGGGCTGGGCTTGCTGCAAAAGGCCATGGTTGCCCAGGACAGGCTTTGAGCAGGTTCAGTGGTGTCCAAACCGTCCCCAGCAGCTGCTTTAAAAACTTGCAGCCACAGCCTTTTGTGAGCAGGAGATGATCATTCTTCATGTCCTGTGGCTGCAAAGCCACCTGGTCTGTGTCCCCTGAGGTTTATGCAGAGAAACTCTGGGCAGTCAAAGCTTGCTGCTGGACCACAGCTCTCCTCCAGCTCAGGACTGTCCTCTTGTAGCCCCGTACTGCAGGCCTGCTGTTGCCCACGATGTGGGGAGGGAAGGAGCAGAGCCTGAGGCTCTTGTCTGTGTCTGGGAAGGGGACTCTAGGGGCGAATATGTGGGAACTGTTGCTTCCTGATGCCTCTGCGCTGCTGGCTGATAATCCCACTGTGTGCTCAACCCACAGCCTGGACCAGCTGCTGGACTCCGGGCTGTACACAGGGGAAGTGACGGAGCTCATGGGGGCACCAGGCAGTGGGAAGACACAGGTGAGTGGGACAGAGGCATGAAGGTAGGGTGGAGATGATGCCTTCAGGCCCATGAAGCAGAAGGACCTGGGGGAGCTGGCTGATGCCTGGTCTCTGCCTCTCCAGGTGTGCCTGGGCATTGCGGCCAGCGTGTCTCTGAGCCTCAAGCAGCACGTCCTGTTTCTTGACTCCACCGGAGGGTTCACTGCCTCCCGTCTCTACCAGATGCTTCAAGCCCAGGCAGAGGACAAGGAAGAGCAGGCAAGTTCCCCTGGAGCCCACTTGCACTAAAGCTGCCTTGGCTCCTGCCTGCAGACAGTCCCCAGAGACAGCCTGTCTGTCCAGCACTGCCTTTGTCCTCTGGGCTTTTTTGAGTCCAGTCTCTTCCTCCCATGGCTGGGTGGGTGCTGTGCTCGAGGACAGACACTGCACTTTGGTTTTCTCTCTTGGGGGAAGGGGAGGGCTTGCTGTGGTTGCTCACACTTTCACTCCCTGTGTTGGTGCTTCTGTCAGTGCAATGGGGTCAACAGTGTTCATGGGGTGCAGGCAAATGTGGGAGAAATAAGGGTCCCTGGCTCCATGGTGTGAACGCAAAGTGCTGGTAGTAGCTGGGGCAGGAAGAGTATAACAGGTTCTGGAGGCTGTTGGTGATGCCGCTTTGTGCCACAGCTGGAGACTCTGCAGCGGATCCAGGTGGTCCGTGTGTTTGACATCTATGAAACGCTGAGTGCCTTGCAGGAGCTGCGGGATCGCCTCTCCCAGCAGGTAGGAGTGAGGGTCTGGGCCCCCCTCCTCTCCCCAGGGCTGCAGGGAGGGCAGCGGGGTTTATGTGCCCAATGGGCGACACCAGATCACCCTGTCCTGGGTTCCTGTGAGCCTCTCTGCAGCTCATGAACTCCAAAACTGCTGGAGATGTTGCTCCACGTTGCACCTCATGCCTCTTTCTTTCAGGTCGAGAGCTCCATGGGACCTCTCAAGATCGTGGTGATTGACTCGGTCTCGGCGGTGATTTACCCACTGCTGGGCGGCAGGCAGTCGGAGGGTGAGCCGCCTCGTTAGGATGTGCAGGGGGATTGCAGACCTCTCTGCTCATCCCACACATGCTGTAGCTGGGGCTGGGGCAGGGTGGCTGTGGGTGGGATTGCCCCCAGCTTTTCCTTTGCAGCTGGGTGAAAGGGGAGCCTGTTTGCAGTGTTACTGGCAAACCTTCAGCCGGCTGTGGCTGTGCAAGCTCATGCCAGTGGTCTGAAACCTGGCCAGGGGACAGAGGAGGCACTGAACTGTCTGCCCACAGATTGAAACCTCTGCTTACAGTGGCACAGGTACATCATGGCTGCAGTTTTTCTGCCAGAAAGGACCATAAATCAGGAGTCAGATGCTGCTTCGGAGATGCCAAGGAGGCCCCTCAAACACCTTCCAGAGGGCCTTGCCCACCTGGGTGGCAGCAGGAGTCCTCTCACTGCCACGGGCTGTAGGAAATGAAGCTGTGAACTGGAGAGATGGGTCCTGTACCTATTAAATCAACATGGCCAGCTTTGTCTGGAGCTCCTGGTGCTTTTGTAGGATTTTTTGGCCCTGGGGCTTCTAAGGTGGGAAAAGAGGGAGTGGGACAACTTGAAGATTGGTCTGTCCACACCACATTCATTTGGCTGAGGTGCCATGGAGCGTGCAGGTGATGGAAAGGGTTTGGAGTTGTTCACGAACACCAGCACTGGCACTAAATCTGGTGCTCATGCAAATCTAGATGTCACCTGCCTCCAAGGTGCACTTTAGGGGTTGATCCCCAAACACCCAAATGCTCTGTCCTCCTCCAGGTTTGGCCATCATGATGCAGCTGGCCAGGGAGCTGAAGACACTGGCCCGGGAGTTCAGCCTTGCCGTCGTGGTGAGTGTTGCTGTGCCTTGTCCCTCGTGTGCTGGCCTGTGCCATGGAGCAGCCCTGGAGAGGCTTTGGAACTCCTGGGAGGGGGGACCCTGCTCCCAGCTAAGCAGGAGCAAGAGACCACAGTGCTCTGCATCTTGACGTAGCTCTGCTGCTCTGCAGCCCATGGATGTCTTGTTCCAGCAAGTGTGGAGCGAGACCAGGGCTGATTTGCTGCCTGCTTTACTGCTGTCCTCAGCCAGCATGGCATTGCCTCGACTGAGCAGGGTGGAGTTAAGTACAGACAGATTGGGGAGTTGGTTTTATTCATTTTTGATATAACACCATTAGTTTAAGGGGCTGGCCAGCTTCCCAAGTAACCTTTTTTTGCGTAGTCACCTTAGAGGAGCTGCAGGGCGCTGCCTCACCCAGCAGGAGCTGGGCACTGGCAGGGTCCTCCTCCTGCCTTCCTCAGCCCTTGGCCAAACCATGGCTTTTCCTTCAGTGCATCCAGATGGGTTGCTGGGACCACAGTTGGTGTGTTTGAATTGGGATGGCCACAGCAGAGAACCCCCTGGTGCTGGGAGGTGTTGAAGCAGTCCTGCCCTTCGCTCTGGTTAGCGATAAAGTGACGATGATGAGGTGCTGGAAGGTGCTCAGAGGCTCCGAGTTAAACTTTGCAGGTGGCTTCAGCACCAGGAGTCCCTGCAGCGTGCAGAGACGAGCAAGCTCCTCCCTGGGTGCATGTCTGGGGTAGCTGCATGGGCTGCATTTGGAGGGGGTGGTGTGGTTGTGCCAAGAAGGAGGGCTCATGATGGGGCAGAAAAGTATCTGACTGGCTGTTACCTCTTGGTGATCTCCGGTGTTTCATCACACCGAATGGCACTGCTTTTCCCGGGCACTGATAAGCCTGTTTGTGCTTCAGGTGACCAACCAGGTGACGAGGGACAGCAGCTCTGGTCCTCTGAAGCCAGCACTCGGCCGCTCTTGGAGTTTTGTTCCCAGCACCCGGGTGCTGCTGGAGACCAAAGAAGCCGCCTGGGAGAAAGCCACCGCGCAGCGCATTGCTTCCTTGGCTAAGTCCCCCCGGCAGGTGAGGCTCCCTGGGGCAGTCCTCTGGTGACGGAGAACAATCCACACGTGACACAGACCTGGGATCAGAGCAGAGGAAAGCTCCTTCTGGGGGCAGGGCAGGATCGGGCCTCATTGAGACCCATGGCAGTGGGAGAGGAGCAAAGGCAGCCTGGTTGTGAGCTGTGGAAGAGAAGAGCATCTGTTCCAAAGAGCCTGAGCCTATGTTCAGCAGCACGTCAGATGAGTGGCTCTGCTTCCAATCCAGGCTGTCACATTCCTCCTGCTCGTCTCGCTGTCCGGGTGGTGCGTGGGCAGCGAGGATCCTGCAGAGC
>NW_010406068.1:0-2696 GCF_000710305.1 Buceros rhinoceros silvestris | reverse complement strand
TTTGGCTGGAATCCCGCCCTCCCCCATGCCACCCCCCTGGCTCCCAGCCCGCTCTGCAGCCCCTCCAGATGTGGTGCTGTGCTGGGCAGCGACACGCATCCTGGATGTGCTGAAGACCTGTCTGGGGGTATCTCGAGCAAGATGTTCTTTCTTTACTAAGCCACATTCTCTCTTTGTACCTCTCTGTTCGGGAGACCCAGGTAAAACGAGGGCACCAGCAGAAAGGAATCCTCAAGGGGTTGTAATTGGGGGGTTTTGGCTCTGGGATGTGTGATGGAGCAGGTATGGAGTCCCAGCAGTATGAGATTAAGCTCCTCTCCCGTTTTCCTTGCAGCCGACGGGGATACGGGTGGAGCTGGTTATTGGAAATGGTGATGTGCAGGAGCTGAGCCCAGCAACACCTGCAGAGGGGCTCTGATGCAGGTAGAAAAGCACATGTCAAGGTCCAAGAGTGGTGCGAATAAAGCAGACAAGACACAGACAGCCTCTGAGAGTCCTGCAGCCCCAGGAAGGACCAACAGGAAGCTCTGGTTTCTCTGCTGGGGAGAAAATGAGCATGGGGCTCCCTGGAGATCTCCTGCCTCAGTAGGCACAGCCCGTGGTGGCTGGGCTGTGTGGGCAGCATGACAGCCAGGTCCTCTGCTGCAGGCCCATCTTCCACAGCAGAGCCAGCCCTGTCCTGAGCTGTTGGCTTGGGACCTGCTGGCACATCCCTGCCAAACCCATGGCTCCTCAGTGAGGGTTTGTTCCCCCCGTAACTCGCTGCCCTCTGGTCCTGGAGCTCTGATTGTCCTTGGGCAGCCCACAGCAGTCCTGGTTCAGAAATAAAATAAAGATGTTGCACACTGCTTTGGTGGTTGAGAGCCGGAATTCAATTGCTGGCGACTGCTGTTGACTTAATTAAAAGGGCAGAGGTTTAGTCCCTGGCAGGACTGGGGTGGGACAGGCTGCTGATGAGCAGAGACATAATCAGATGCTTGATCTGATCTCCCCAGAGTGACACCAGGCCCTGTAAGAAGCTGCTGGTATTTTGGGGGCTGTTAACTGCTGGAGGCGATGGTTGGCATCAGCTGGGGTGGCTGAGTCCTGACTGACACCAGCTGGCCCTGTCTAATGCTCAGTTGGTGAAGTTTAAAACAATCTCTCCTTGCTCCAATGCTTTCCAGCTGCTCTCGCCTGCTCTGGGTGACCTCCTGGGTGCTTGTGCCGTGCTGGGGAGGGAGCGGGAGGCTGGGGTGGAGCGTGGCCTCTCCTCTTGATCCCAGGTGTCTTAGACACTCTCTGCTTTGTAAGAACCCTCCTTGGCAGGTGGGCTGAGCCATGGGCTGCCCTTGCGAGGCTGCTCACATTGGTTGTGGGGGCTGAGACTCATCAGGGCTTGTTGAACTCATAAGGCAGTGGAACCGCTCCGGGAGCATTGGGGCGCTGGGCTGGGCAAAGAGGAGCCCGGGGTAGCCAGAACGTGGGTGCTGATTTCTCCAGAGCAGACATACCCCAGCCCTCTGTAGGGAAGGGGTGTGCAAATGCTGTTTTGGTTTCCCAAGAGGCGGTGCCAGCTCTCAGCACACGTTTTTGTTTCACATACTGGTCAGAGCGGTGTTTCCTGCAAAACCAAGCTCTGGTAGCTCCCAGGTCCCACCTCCTCCATTGCAGCCACTGCAGCCCTGGTTGTGGGGCTGAGGGGAAGGCTGGGCTCCCAGCAGCTCCTGCCCAGGGAGGGGAACATGCCAAAGCAACGGGAGTGTGCCGTTAAACGGTTTTTGGTAGAGATGTATCCTGAAGTTGTGTATTTCTTTGTGTTTCTGGGCTTTCCAAGCTTGGGAGGGGAGAGGTTTGGCCCCAGGGATTGCAGCCCGGCAGGCTAGAGTGAGGAGGAGGATGGTTTTCCTGTGTGCTGATGTGGCTAGTCCCTACAAGCAGAAAATTTAGCTTGCTGTGTTTCTTAAAGCTGTGAATAGTTTGATCTCAAATGGCACTACTATGTTATCTCGGTGCCCGAGGTGCTGCAGGGGAAGCAGAGCTCTGCTGGGGGAGCTGGGGAAGAGCCAAATCGAAACCTCTTTGGTTATGGGTGAACCAAAGAGGCTTTCTCAGGGTCTCCTTCCCCTAACTAGCAGGATGAGAAAGGGAACAGCCTGCTGTGGCCCCTGTGTCAGCCCAGCCCTGGCCCAGCCGTGCCTCCAGCATGTGGCTTCCCCCAGGAAATGACAGAAGAAACTTTGCTCCTGCACTTGGTCACTGTGGAGCAGTCATGGGATGGTGATTCAACGGGGAGGGAGCCAGCGGGTGAGAGACCAGGAGATAGGCAGCAATGTGTGGGCTGTGCCCCCCCAGAGCCGCCCGTCTCGGCGTTCGGGCACAGCCGTGTCCTGGGGGCTTCCTCTCCTTGGCCATCAGCTTGTTGCGGCCGCAGGAGTTTGTACCCTCTTGGGAAGCAGCTGGAGAGGTCTGTCGGACGGTGCGGTACGGGGCAGGGCTGAGGGAGGCAGCGGGGGCGCAGGGGGATGGCGGTGGCCTGGTTCCACGGGGAAGGCGTTGCTGTGGGTGCTGGTTATTGCTGGTGTGGGGACGGCAGGAGCATCCAGGCAGTGAGGATCAGCTCCCTGGTCTGGAAAAACTTGATTTCTTACTCAACCCGATTTGCCCTAGATTTGCATAGTAACATCAGGCTGAAAGGAGGTTTTTTGACCTAAATA
>NW_010406067.1:987-1426 GCF_000710305.1 Buceros rhinoceros silvestris | reverse complement strand
GTTGCTGGTCCATGTCCAGCTTTGCCCCTCCCAGCACCCCAGGGCGCTTTCCGCGAGGCCGCTCTCGAATCCAAAGTCCAGGAGTGGAAAAATACTCTGGACGAAACCAGCCTGGGTTGGGCTCCGCGCTTGGGGCTGTGCTGGGACATACCGGCGGGTCACTGGGGTTTATCGGGGTGGAGCAGCGCAGGGTTAACGCACGAGCTGAGCGCGTGAGCGCCGGGCGAAGTTTAGGTGGAGACCTTCGCCCTCTCCCTCCTCCCACGGCACTCAGCCCCGGGACATCCCAGAATCCGCACAGGAACCTTTCGGGTGTTTTTATTGGGCTTTTTTTTATTCAAAGAGATGAGAGGAGCGAATTCACCGGGTCCACGAGCTCTCCCAGCCCACCCATCTCCTCCACTCACCCGGCAGGAGCCTTCCACCCTCCACTGCGGCG
>NW_010406067.1:518-899 GCF_000710305.1 Buceros rhinoceros silvestris | reverse complement strand
CCCATCTCCTCCACTCCCCCGGCAGGAGCCTTCCCCCCTCCACTGAGGCGGTGGCTTACAAAGACCCGCTTATCCGCGGTGATCTCCGAGAGCTTCCCCAGCAAATCCTCCCCGATCTGCTCCCTGACCTCATCTCCCAGGTAACCCCAGTCCTGCCAACCGCCCTCGAGCTGTTTATTCCGAGGGTTTGGAATTCTGCAACAGCCTCATGACAGCTCAGGACTTTGGCAGCGGGGTCAGGCAGCGGCCGGGCAGCACGTCAGCGAGGCCAAAGTCGCTGCCCGCCAAGATTTATTTAAAGCCCCCAAAAGGGGGAAATTGCTCCGGTGAGGTCGGGAGGAGCAGCTGTGGTGGGTGGTCGGGTGCTTAAATCGGTTGGTG
>NW_010406067.1:0-221 GCF_000710305.1 Buceros rhinoceros silvestris | reverse complement strand
CAGACGCTCCCCCCCCCCCCCCCCCTGCCGCCACGGCCAGGGGCAAGAACCTCCTGCCGCAGGTTGGTGAGGAAGCAGCGCATCTCCTTGCAGCCCTCGTGGGTGCCCCTGGCCTGGCGGCGATGGGCCACCGCCCCGGTGACGCGGGTCAGGAGGCGCCTGAGGGCCAGGTGACGTTCCTCACCCGCCAGCACCTTGAGCAGGGCCCGGAGGAACATGGA
>NW_010406066.1:0-4428 GCF_000710305.1 Buceros rhinoceros silvestris | reverse complement strand
TGCCGTGGTAAAACTGGGAGAAAACAAAGCAACCACCGAGCGCGCCGGTTACGGAGAGCCGGAGCTGGGACCGGCCGGGAGAACCACGGGGAGAGGGGACAAACGCCGCCCGGAGAGGGGACCCGGCCCCACGGCACCCCATGGCCATCACCCGCAACCATCTGCTGTTCCGGCAAGGAGCGGAAAAACCCTGCGTTCAGAGCGCTGGGAGAGGGGTTTGGTTTGACCCAGCGCGAAGGTGACGGTGGGTTTGTCCCCAAGCGCAAGCTGGAGGCAGGCGAGAAGAAATAAACGTGCTCAAGACCGCAGGAAAGTGGTTTAGAAAAGAGCCACAAAGGGCACGGTCTGGACTGCGGGTTCATCGTTCAGGCACGATGAAGGGCGCCGTGCCCGTCGGAGGAAGCACATCAGCTGAAGGAGATGCACACAGCCACAGGTGGTGACCCAAGGCAGCCAGCCCTCCCCGGGACCAGGAGCCTTTTTAACAGAGGAAAGGCAGCTCCTGCTTGGTACACATAACTGTGTCTTCCTAGAGGTCAGTTCCCAGTTGTTCTTCTTCTGCTCCCAGTTCTTTGAGGTGTTTCCCAGCAGAGCAGCCCCACCAGAAACCTGTGTGTGTCAACAGGACAACGTTCCTCACCTCTCCCTCCTACCACAGCTCTTGAGCCTGCTAACCAGAGGGACTGAATCCTCCCAGGGTGTACACACAAAGGACTCCTGAATCCCCCGAGTAAGGAAGCCCAAGCTTTGACCACTGTTCTAGGTCTCAGCAAAAGTAAATGGGAGGTCAAGCTCCACCCTCTGCTTGTGTAACTAGAATTCAAGTTCTCCCTACACCAGAAGCAGCAGCAACCCAGTCCTCAATGGATGAAAGTGTTCTTTCATTTAACTTTGTCTTGTTGGTTTAACAATTAATCACAGTCCCTTTAAGGATCAGTTTGCAGAAGAAGAAACCCACCCCACTGCCAAACCCGAGAGGCCTGAGGAGCAGCAATGGAAACGGCTGGGTTTTTTGGTTTGTTTTTTTTTTTGTTTTTTTTTTACATGTGAAGCCAACCCTTAATATTGGCTGCAATACTCAAACCTATGGAAATTAAACCTGCAGTTCCACAGCTCCGTTTTGTGACTCTACATACGAGTCTAAAGAAATAACTTACTAAATGCAATGTATGCACCACAAATTACCACGTTTCATAATTAACATCCTCAGGATCCCCTGACCGTGAAAAACACGGGGGAAAATAATAAAGCAGCCAAGTAAGCGACGTCTTCCATAGCAAAAAGGAAGACTTGAGAACTTGGGACATTTTTTACCTAAACATCAGTTTTAATGCTGCTGCTGCTTGTGTGGGTACAGACTAAGATTTCAGCCCAAGCTAAATCCTTTACGGAAAATGTATTTTAATTGCGAAGTGCTGCATGTCCATACAGTCACCAACCTCCAATCAAACTGTGACACCCAAGTTTCATCTTCCTGCTGCCTACCACTGGCACACTCTTCCTTAAGCATCACACGCTCCTCCCACACCACTTTGACCACCATCTGTTGTCCTTCTTCATGAACATCATCACGGGGCTACCCAAGACTCTCGGTGCGTGTATGAAAACAAACAGCGACGACGCTTTGCACATCAGCTTTATTCAGCGATGACCATCGTTCAGGCATCGGCAATAGTGACTTCGACTTCGACGCCTGGCTCAATGCTGATGGAGGTGATCTGCTTCACGATCTCCGACGGGCTGTGCAAGTCAATGAGCCGCTTATGGATACGCATCTGGAAACGGTCCCAGGTCTTGGAACCTTCACCACAAGGCGTCTTCCTGGTGGTGATTCGCAGAGTCTGGAGAAAAATCATAAACCCAGGGGATTCAGTCGATGCGTGCAATCAAATCACTCCACCGAAAAACACTGCGTGGTGTCTGCGTCATCGAAAGTTAATTCTGGAGTTGTAGTCTACTGATGTTAACACTCCCCCCTATACTCAATTTAATTAAAAAAAATTAATGGTTAAAATAAATTGAAGGACAGAAAAGCCCCTTCCGTGTTCAACGTGTTTTCCACTTGGCCCAAGTGTCAAAGCCACTTGTGAAATCATTCTCTCTTCACACAGGGTCACCCTCACTTAGTAGCGCTGCTTTCCATAGAATCACAGAACGGTCTGGATTGGAAGGGACCTTAACAGTCATCTAGTTCTAACCCCACCGCCATGGGGACACCTGCCACCAGAGCAGGATGCTGAGAGCCCCGTCCAGCCTGGCCTTGAGCACTGCCAACCATGGGGCATCCACAGCCGCTCTGGGCAGCCTGGGCCAGTGTCTCACCACCCTCCCAGTGAAGAATTTCTTCCTCGTATCCAACCTAATCTACTCCCTTCCAGTTTAAAACTGCAACCCTCGTCCTATCACTTCACTCCCTGATAAAGAGACCCTCCCCACCTTTCCTGTAGCGCCCTTTAAGCACCGAAAGGCCACACTGAGGTCGTCCTTGAGACTTCTCTTCTCCAGGCTGAACACCCCCGACTCTCTCAGTCTGCCCTCAAAGGGGACAGATGCTCCAGCGCCTGAGCATCGTCGTGGCCTCCTCTGGACCTGCTCCAACAGGACCACATCCTCCTTCCGCTGGGGGCCCCAGAGCTGGACCCAGCCCTGCAGGCGGGGTCTCACAAGAGTGTACTAGAGGGGGAGAATCAACTCCTTTGACGTGCTGGACATGCTCCTCTCAACTTTTTTTTTTTTTTATTTAAAAAGATGCTGTAAGTGCACAATTTGCAGAAAAAAAACCCCAAACTGTTTAAGACAGGAAAACAGCGTTGAATACCTTGGTGGGCATGCGAACGGGTCCTTTCACCTTCAAGTTTTTTTCCTTGGCGCCTCTGATCAAGTCAGCACAGACTGAAAAAAACAAACCAGAAAACAGCTCAGGACTGTGAGCAGTTTTTTTCCACTTGTTTTCTTCAACGAAGATTTCAAACAAGGTGTTGGCTCAGAATAGCGTATGAAGTGATCACTGCCATTCATTTCAAGAGTTATCCTCACAGCCAACCTCGTACGAGCGGGATGGTTACACCAGGGTGAGCAAAATCACGTAACAGCAGCAGGCAAGAGCCGCTCCTACGAGTTTAAGCTGCATTTACGCTGTTATCAGCCTGAAGATCCTGCATCAAACAGTCATTCTGCAGCGTTTACATTACGATTAAAACACCAGCAAAGCCAGTTACTACAAGATTAATTAATCCCTTGATTTGTACAAGATTAAATCATCCCTTAAACAATGTTAAACTTCTGAACTAAACTCTTAAGAGGGACAAAATATCTGTCAAGAAACCGGTGCCTTTCAGTCCTTCCTCATTCAACTGGCGGCAAGCAAAACCCCCACGAGAACTCCAGGGAAGAAGCTGCGCTCTCTTACACTAGTCACTATGACGTGAAGTTTTCAGCACGATGAAAACCCCCATTAGAAATTAAATTAGAATCTACTTGTCAGTGTACGAAGCTTTGGGCTGACTTTGTTGGCCAAGTCCCAGGCAAAAGCCGCATCTGTAATTACGACTGGTTTCAATCCATCCCATTTTGCAATACGTTATGGGAATGATTCGCTGTTTAACAAGCTACCCCAGTTAAACAAAAAAAGAAGCATCACTCACCCTTCTCAAGAGATTTTACGTTGCGACTTGTCAGAGTAATTCTAATGCGATGAATCGCTACCTCTTGTTCCACGGGTGCTTTGCCAGTGTCTTTAAACGCCTAAAATGTTGAAGTTACAAATATCAGACGCTACAGTCAACACCACCTATCCGCAGCCTCTTAAAAAACAGACTAATAGGCTGTGAGAGCAATTTAGCTATGGGACTATTTTATCCTACTGACTAGATGACGTACCCAAAGGGTAGTGGCATGGTGGGGACATGAAAGGACGGGCGAAGTCTTAACTGCTCTGAGGAAAAAGCGGTTTTTTAGCGTCCGACTGCATCTCGGGGTGGGAAGCTGCGGGAACACCCCTCCCGGGTCTGCCCGTCCAACCACCAATCCTCCTCACCCTCAGAAAGAAACGCATTTCAGAGTTTGCGTATCATACAACTTAACCTCACCACGAATTAAGTAACCAAGACACCAACGAAACAGCAACGACTTTAAGGGCAGGGGCAAAAAGGGGGATCTGGCCAGCAGGGCTAATTCAGCCTCTCGGGAAACTCACCCGAACAGCTTATGCAATTAAATGTTTGCAAATAACTGGGCATTAAGGTGGACGAAGTGAACTGACGGAATAAAAGTGACAATGCGGAGGGAGAAAACCCCCGTGGATGGCCCCTGGCGTTTCTCACGCCGATGAGCCGCCACCTGTCGCGCTCGCAGGCGCCCGTTCCCCCGATAAAGGCCGGTTTTGCGGGCCTTGCCGCCCCGCGCTGGCGCCGGGCGGAGGCCGCCTCC
>NW_010406065.1:0-52345 GCF_000710305.1 Buceros rhinoceros silvestris | reverse complement strand
CCGCGTTGCCAGGCAACACACCTGCCCGGCTGGGCGGCGGCTGCCGGGAAGGGGAAGGAGGGGAAGGGGAAGGGTGCGGAGTAGGAGACTCTTCTCTCCGCTCCCGGCCTCACCACAGGAGGCTGCCGGCCCTCCTGGCCCAGCCCCAGCGGCTGCTCGTAGGGATGTCCCTGCAAACAGCTCGTTGCCGGCCGCGGAAGCTGCCCCGCTTCCCTGTGTCTCATCCTCGCTGGTCCGTGCCTTCCCCTGTAGCTCCTGTGTCTGTGCTGTCACACAGCTGATGGTGGTGGGCACTGGTGGTAGCCCTCCATGTGCATTGTGACCTGAAGGCTCTTTCACGCAGCGTTTTAAAATTTTTAATGTGTATTTTTAACTTCAGAGCTGTTTTCAACCTGGCAGGTGGTAAGGAAAGAGGCAGACCTTGTGATTATGGTACGTGGAACGACTTCCTCCAGCAGTGGCCTTTTAGCAGAGCTCTTCAACTTCTGAAAACTTCCCAGTGATGGTGGCAAGGATGCACGGTCTTGGGCCGTTTGCTCCAGGAGCCTTCCGATTAGTGATGACCACTGAGTCACTGGGCTGCGTTAGTGCCAGCTGGCTGTAGAACTGTGATCACTGGGAATCAGTTCAGTCGTGAGCGGCTCTGCCACGTTAAACAGTTCTAAGGTGCTGGCAGTCATGATGGTAGCTCTTCCTAAGCACGACTCTGTGGGGTGGGGGTTTACACTTTCCTCTCCATTTGACAAAGTCACTGTGGCCCATTTGAAGTTACACACCAGGGACCTTAAATATTAAGCGAAGCTGTATCACTGCCGTTCTGGGTGACCTGTGTTTTTGGCGACTCTGTAGAGTCACTGTTTAAAAAAAATTCAAAGAGAACAGACGAGCGGTATCCATATGGATCAAACCAAAGATCTTTGTCACTTAGTGACATGGTCTTTGTCCATGGCAGAAGGTGAATGGTTTGGGGACACTGTAACTCTGGGGTTAGTGTACAGGGGTGGCTCCTTCAGGGTCTGCCCAGGCTTCAGAGCGTGGCTTCCCAAGTCGGAAGCACTGCCCTTGTTTTGAAAAGAAAGAAACACTGATGTATTTCTTTCAGATCCAGAGCTGTGCAAAGGTGCTTTTAGCCCCTAGTAGGAGTGTAGGCTTCCCTTAGCCATCTTCCTCACTTGGGGGCTCTTTATTTCCCAAGAGGAAGACAGGTACAGATACTGCCTCAAGTCCAGTCTGCCATTTATTTAGTCTCTGGGGTTTAAATAGTTCCCGGAGTCCTTCTAAGCTGCTACTGACTTGAGAGATTTGTTTTCTTGTGGGACTGATATTTCCCGAGCAAAAGCAGCGAGACTGTCCTGAGAGCAGTCCTTTGAGCAGCATGTGATTGGATTGATGAATCCACTGGATGCACTTCTCTGTAATTATAAATAATTACTTTAAAGTCAAATCTGCAAATGAGAATACCTCTGCGTACTGACGGGGAAGATGTAAAAAGCAGCTGAAGTGGCTATCTTTAAAATGACATTAAATCACTGATTGTCCCTAAAGACAGGAATAAAAAGATAAAATAAGGGTATTTAAAACGAATGTGCAAATTAGCCTGACATCAGACCTGACTCAATGATACCATAAAGGGATATTTAACAATATAAATATTTAGAAAATTCTAGTCACAAATTTTAATTAGTGAATAAATTAGAAACTTGATTTTCTTCTGTCTAAAATACAAATGAAAGTGCAAATGCTGTATTATTGGCAAAAGCAAACCCACTGATGTGCAGAAAAATTGTTAGTATATATTAGTTAGGATACAAAGATACTGAAAAAAGCCTCTTGTACCTGTTTTGGTTTTACTGTTTTATGCTTGAACTTTCTCCAGCAGTCTTGTGTCTTTTCAGCATTGCATTACCTTTTGTTTTTCCTCTTTTTTTTTTAGGAGTCCTTGTCTGAGTTTCTTAAAGCTGCTAACAAGCTTTTTTTTTTAAAACAGTTTGCTGTCTCTTCTATTTCTGTCATACTTCATTAAGGTGATCCTATACACATGTATGCTTAATTAAGGCTTTTCATTAAAATAAGCCTTTAATCCATAGGTGCTGGGCCTTAATTGAAACTCAGAGAAGATTAGTGTCGTCTCTTATTTTGGTTTTCACTTTTACTGTACTTCCTTCTGCTTCTGAACTAAAATGTCTCTATTAGCCTTAGCTGATACATGGTCAGGAAGAGATTAAAATTCATATTGCAGTCTTCTGGAGAGGAACATGCCTCAGTAATTGCCATTTCTTATTAAGTGCCACCTTTTTCCAAGAGCCTCCACTTCAAATGCAAAAGGCTGCTTGAAACATTCCAAGGACATTAACATAATGAACACGCTGCCTGTTTTGAAGGTGACTAATAAGTGCCTGATGATACCTGTTTTGATCCGTGTGTATAATTTTAAAACGTTAATTGCGTGGCTGAATAGTGCTGAAACCATGGATCTGTCTAGAACGGCCGAGTTTTACAGAATTCTTCTCAAGCAGACTTAGGAAAAACCAGATTTTTAGCCACAGGTTGGCAACACTCATCTGAGGTACCACATGGCACAGTACGTTTTAAAGCCGTTTTGGAGGAGGAAGACACAGATTCAACAGCTTCTGGTCTTCTAGCACAGCTGAAGAGCCAATCCATTTTCTTCTCGCAGAGCTGCAGCCGAGTGTGGTGCTGCTAACTGGCCGATGCAGGTGGCCTGCTGCCATCGACGGCCGGAGAGTCACTTTTCGGGAAGAGCTAATAAACTGTGTGGGTTGAGTAAATTTGATGCAGAAACAGCAATGCTAGGGCAAAGGTTTGAAGTGAACTTTGTAGCATAGCAACTGTAATGAGCTTCGCTGAAACCAGGGCTTTAAACCATGATGCTGTCTGCAATATGTTTTTACGTTTTACCTTGGGTAATAGGAGTTCGTGAAAGTATCAATATGTTTGAAAGGGATTTAGTATTTTTGTGGCAATTACTTCAAATTCATCAACATTTGAATGGCAGTTTAAAAAGAAGATGTTATAAAAATGTATACTGGCCCAGTAAGAAAAGCCTGTGATGTGAACAGCAAGAATGGTGAGGGCTAGAGCTTTTGTAAGCGAAACCTTTTGTAAGCTCATCCCTGGAAGGGTTGGCGTGTAGTTACAGTGAAGTTGGACTGCGTTACTGTCTCCAAACCAAGCTCCAGGGTGTGGACAGGGAACAGAACGGGTAATGACCTTTGCATGTGTAAAGATACAGATTTCTTTCTTTCTTTTTTTTTTTTCCTCCACTGGAAATAAGGACATTCATGCTGCTGAAAGTGTAGAAGCCAATAATTCTAAGAATCAAGTGCGCTGCTGTTGTAAATGACAAGAGCTGAGTCTGAATGCGTTAATGAGGAATTCCAGCTTGAAATACTTCTGCTGGCTGGGGAGGGCAGGTTTTGGCAGATCTGCACATGTGAGCCATGCCTTTGACTCAGCAAGGAACACCGTGTCGCAGAGCTTTGTAGTTGCCCAGTTAAAGGTTTTGTTTTTTTAAGAGAACTGAGTCAGAAATCCTTAATTATAAAAATACAGTGCCTGCTCTTTCTTCTCAGAAGTTTGAAAATGTTTTACCTCATTCACTGTTCATTCACCTATGTATTTGTCTATAGGTATGAGCATCCCCCCCCCATATATAAAAAATTGTTGCGCTATTTATTTACTGTTGCGTTTTCTGGCAGTTTCTGCTAACTTTCAGGCCTGTGCTTCCTACTCAGCACGAAAGCTGCGTAGTTTTGGTTTGCAAGGGTGGTAGAGGTGTTATTAAGCCCCATTGCAAGCCCTTTCGAGTCAGTGAAAAGGTTGTCGCTGGTTTACAGTTTAATTCACGATCTGTTCTGTTAAGTAAATATAATTTCCTTCTCAAGGAGGAAAAGCTTAATTCAAGGGGAAATTTGTGTATGGACATTTTTGGACCAAATTAAATTCCAAGCTAAATGTGATTTCATGCATGACTGTTGATTTTTATTGAGCATAGGTCATAGTGAAATTTTTTTTACTGCGATAATACACATGTTAGAGAGGATTTATATTTGCAAAAATAAACCCACTGATGTGTAGAAAAAAAGAGTGCTTTATATTTGTAAAAACCTTTGAATATTTTATAAGAATGCATTGGAAATTTACTTGGGTAATGTTGCTGTAAAAAGAACAAACTCAAGACATCCGGTTTGCAATATTTCTGGTGCCCGTGTCTTGGTACTAGGCTGTGAATTGCTGTAGATGTGTGAGTATTTAGTTTCGGGTGTATCTGTGAAATGCTGCTTATGTTTCCATCTGCAGTTTCTGGTTAGATGAATATTTGTTTAAGAGACATGAAAATCCATTTAATTATGTTAAGTGTGAATTTCCTACAGATGTCTACTGTAGAGTACAAGCCTCGAACCCATACCATTGCCAGCACTGAAGGCACCGATACTGTTTCCTCCTCTCTGTTTGTCTTTGGAGAGGTCCTCATTCCTTGAGGATGAAGTAAAGCTCTGGTTCCATCACTGCGGTCTTCAGAGTGAGCCCTGAAAACACAGGATTCTTTTCCTGGGTTGATGAAAGTAATTTCTTGTTTGCTGTGTCAAACAAAGCATGCTATTTGTCACATTGTGGTTTGTGTGTCTTTTAAGAAGCTTTCAACTTTGATCTGAGTCAGGGTACACTCAGTAGCACAGATGACAGAAGTAACAAACCAGTGACGTGCATTGTCATTCATACAAACTCGTTAAGATAACAAATACTGAGACTTGGATGTAGAAAACCATACTGCTTTGGAGGGGGCTTGTGCATTCTTGTGAGAAAATGCAGACCTTTGCTTTTCTTGTTTCAGACAAAGGTGTGGAGCAATTTATTAGTGAAGGATTCAGTTCAGTGTCTGCAATCAAAAGGTGCCTCTTCTAGTCCAGATCCTGGGCCTTGCTTGTATTTTCTAGGTAAACAGTTGCATTTAAAAGACATTGTAGAGGTGGGCTCAGTGGCACATAAAAGCTGCTTTCTTCAAACTGTCATCAAGGAGGTTTTCAGAGCGTGCCTTCAATACTTCCAGGGCTGGCGTTTGTGTCTCTTGCTCCCTCCCTCTCTCTTTTAATGTCAAATGCTCTTTGAAACGGGTGTTTTTTCAAATGCAGCTTTCACCTGCTTTTTACCTGTTCTGTCTGTAGAGAAATTAACCTTTTGTGTAATAAGGCAGAGGATTAGAAAACTGTTTCACAAAACAACCATTTTAAGAGAATGCAAAAAAGACAATTATAACAAACGCAGTTGTTCCGAGTGGGCGTGTGATTCTGGAAGTTACGTCTTGCCACGCGTTAAAACTTTAGGATTGGAGGCACGATTTGATCATCCAGCCTGACCACCTAAGATCGTGCAAAACGTTTTATGAAAGTGAAGTTTAGAACTTAGGCCGTTTGTTTAAATCACGTCTTTCAGAAAGCCTTTCAGTTTTCATCAGAAAATTTTGTAACTTGGGGGAGGTTGTTTGTTCAAGTGGTTAATTATCGTGACTGTTACTCTTTATTGTATCTCATTTGAATTTGTCTGGCATCAGCTTCCAGCCATTTGCTCTTTTTATGCCTTTCTCAGCTAGGCTGAAGAGCTCTTTATTAACTGGTATTTTCTCCTTGAAAAGATACATTAACAATGTCATCAAGTCATCCCTCAATTTTTGTTGCTAATCTGAATAGATTGGGTTTGGCAGACCACTCTTGAGACAGTTGTCTAGGCCTAGACTATTTTCTTGTCTTTCCTTTCCCACCCTGTGCATTACACAGATTTTCAGCTTAATAAAATCAAGACATTTTAACAATATAATGTTCTGTTCTTTGCTTCATCAACAACTTACATGAAACAAAAATATTTCTTATTGTTGCTTAGTAATAGATGTTTCCTGATAGAACAGAAGGGTGTACAGCAAAAAATATCCTTCACAAGAAAGAGTTCTTTTCCATAATTCTGCTTTTCTTGGTATTTTCAGATGAAAATGTCCCCTTTCTTCTGTGCTGTCCAGACCTCTCATCTTTGCAAAATACACCCAAGAACAGGAGATAGTGTAAGCAGCTGCAGTTGTGGTGCAGCAAAGGTGAAAAGTCACCTCTAAAGAGGAACATTTCAATAAAATATTAAAACCTGCAAATACTGATATAAGGAGCTTAAACGAAACCCTGCGTAGGGCTTAATGTCTGGCATCAACATAATACAGGTATAAGTTATCACTTGTGAAATATGGTGCTCATGAAAAAAAATCAATGAGGTACAATAATTAATTTCCGTATGCTGCATAGGAAAGACAGATTGGGATACGGGAGGTTGTTCTATAAATCCCATAGGTTTTTTCAGGCAAGAAAAGTGAAGAGCGTGTGGGACCATGAGAGAATAGCTGGGCTAAATACTACCTTGAGAAGGTTAAGTATGACGGCAAAGAGCACAAAGCCGAGACTGTTTTCTTCTCCAGTGGGATTTTAAGGAGAGTGTGAATAGAGGTAGATGACATTGTTCAACGTCATGTCAAAATGTGATAAACAGCACAGTATAAACTAAACACCTTATAAACCTGAGGTCTGTATCACATCCAAAACTCGGCATGCCACTTTTGGTGTGGATTTTAAACAACAGGTTTTTATTATTATTTCAAAGCTGCATCCCTGTAATAGAAGTGTAATAAATCTCAAAAAAGCTAGAAGAATACTGAAGAACATTTCAAGTTGTAGTGATAATACCTTGGAAATGCGTGAGGAGTCACCGGGGCACAAAGGGAGCAAACTGAAAAGACAAAGAGTTTAGGCCAAAGCGAAGTATTTTGGTTGCTTAGAACTTCAGCAGAGCAGATCATAAGAAACTACCTGCCTTAGCGTTTGCTCTTCACAAACAGCAAACGTTGCCAAAAGCAGTGGTGTATACACAGGGTTTGCAACAACCCGTGGAATGAGGTGACAGTGAAAGTCAGAACGTGTGGCATTCATCCAAGGAATCTGAAGGAGCTAAAGAATTGCTAACTGAATTCCTGTTAAAACTCAGGCAATTAATCAGCAAAATGGAATACAATAGAGGAAAACTGAAAGTAGCCAGCTCCATACAAAACTGTTTTGGGGAAAATGTTCTGAGAATGATTCCAGGAATTAGAATGTTGAACCTTTCTTTGTTGTCAGGGAACCTAATTGATAAAATCATTAAAGACAAAAAAAAGCCTATGAAGAACCTGAATGGAGTATATTTCTAAGGAAAAATAACCGTTGCAACAGTGCATCTTGCTGCTCCAGCTTTATGGTATATTTTAAAGGTTAACAATTTATATTTAAAGGTTAACAATTTAATGGAGAGGGTTGGCAATGCAAGTGCATATATAGTTTTATCAAAAAGACGTGACTTCCACAAAAAACACTAGGCGATGTTTCTAGACAGTAGCTAGTGACACAGCTAATCATAAAAACAGAACTTGAGAGTTAAGGTGACATAAATAAAGCCAACATGGGGAAAAACTAGGTTGTTGGTAGAAAGCAAAAGATTTTACAAGAAGAATAAATCAGTAAGGGAACATCCAAGGACCATTGTGGATGTGTTGAAGTCGCCATTGAGACAAAGCACACGCCACCTCTCGCTCTCACGCAGCACACTAAGCAGGTCTTCTTTCCTGAGACTCGGTGCGGGCTGCGCTGTGTGCTTCCCTTCCTGCACAGCGCCAGCCCACGGAGGTACCGCAGCCTGGGACAGCACCGCGCAGAGCTTTGTGAGCCGCACCCTTTTGTGAAGCTGTGTTTGGAGGAGAGGCTAGAAGTGGTGACTAACGTCATCCCAATTGGCTGATGAAACAAAATAGGGCATTTTATCATGCCATTTCTAAGATAAAAACCCAACCTCAAACACAGGAAAGGTCAAGGGGGAAAATAGAAATGATTAGAGGCATGTCGGGAGCTTCTTTACAAGTAAATTAACAAGAATGGTCCAGATTTGCAGCTGATGAAAATTGGCACGGTTCCACTGGAATCAATGGCACCGTGCCAGTTTACACCAGCAGAGAACATACCCCAATGCTTTTTTAATATGAAAACCCAGGGTGATTATAGCAGAGACCTACAGTAAAAGACCAACATGATTACAACAGGAAGGCTGCGAAGGTTGGGAAGAGCCAGAGTTGACACTATGTGTGTCTTCGGAGATGTGTTCTTTTTTGAGCGTTGGCTGGGATCAGTTTTTACAGTCAATGCAAAGTTGCTTCCTATTTTTTGCTGCAGAATGCAGATTTCTCCAGTCTTATCCCAGCCTGCTCCAGTCTAGCCCTCTCTCTTACCTCCTCGCAGTTCCTAGGGATTTCTAGCTCTTCTGCCTGGGGACTAGCGTGAAAAGGGGAGCAGTGGGAGCACAGGAGACAGCTTGAATGCTCATACTGCTGACAAGATGCGCCTGTTCATCTGCCTGAATTAGCTTTATGTTAGGGAACTCACCTCCTGCCTCTAAGTCTCTGCAACATACAGCTTGGAGGGAGCTGCAAAGCCTTTCTGGAAAACGGCGTTAACATTCAGCTGGTTGGCCCACACTGAGCTTAAGGCAGACTTAGCTGTGTCATTAAACTGCCTGGGTTTATTGCCCAGATGTGTATCCACAGACCTTAGACGGAGGTGTAAGACTAAAAGCCACAGCTTTTCTGATCTCTGTCTCAGTGCCTCTACACTGGTAGCCCCAGTGCAGAAAAAGTCCTGCGTAGACTTTAAGGACAAGAATGGAGAACAGTCAGCTGCTGGGGTTAAAATATGTTTGATGTGGTTCTATTTTCAGAGCTCTGGGAGGATGGAACATGTTAGCAGTAGACAGAGGCTTTAAATCTGCCAACACTGACAAGACTCCCCTGAGATACATCGAAGGACATGCCCATATTTTACCTCTTTTCTGCAATTGTCACACCAGCAATATTGGTGAATGTAGGCAAAACAGGTTTTGCACTCACGTAGAAGGTTTTTACACAGACTTTCCAGAAGATTTTCTTCCTGAGACAGAAACCTGGCATGGAAAACAGCTGAAGTTTGGCAAGGTTGTAGGCAGCTGAACAGATGTAATAAAGTGGTGTTAAACCACTTAATTATAAACATAGTTACCAGCTAAATCATTTGCATAGTGAAGATGTGCTTGATGCAGCTAATTGCACTTCCTGAAACTACCTGAAATAAAAGGTGAACTAATGAGAAGGAAACACAAAGTTAATGAGAGTTAATAAGATACAAGAAAACTTGCATATAGATACATCCACATGGGGGAGAGAGAGGAGGAAGCCATGCTGCTTCTGTAGGGCACGCTGCTGCGTAGAGCAGTCATTCCTTCTGTAATTCTCTAAGATTTCGTCTTGTTTTACCAGTCAGCATTGCTTTATAAACTCTAATCACAATCCTTCCTGCTCATCTTGTGATTTACCCTTGCCTCCTCACATATTTATTATGTTTTTGTTCTGACCCGCGTGGAAAGTCGCTGATGGAGTCAGTGTGCTCATCTCAGAGAACAGAGGAGGAGAGAGATACCTTAGACCCTAGACCCTGGCTGAGCGTTTGCTCACTGTGGTTTATGGATGACAGCGCCTTGTGTGCGTATCTGGCTCGACAGGGTATGAGCCATTTTTGGGGCAGAGCTGTTACAGAAGAACAATTTCAGATGAGATCATTCATATCCAAAACGACCTGTTTCTAGGAACTACAGCTCCTGTACAAGTTCAGATAAAACCGTGATTTTTCGCCTAGCTCTCTATTGCACAATAATAGATATTTTTAAGGGATTGTTTCTTCTTTTAAGACAGAACTCAATATTTTAGAGATGGGTCACTGGGTGGTTGGTGCACTCTGATGCCTTAGTGTTTCTTATTTTAAATTATTTTCTCTCCCTATTAATTTTTAATAGAAATTTAATTTTTAAAAATTACTCTTAAATACCTATTTAAGTGTCTATTTAATGTCTATTTTAATTTCTTGTTAAAAGATTTCCTAATGATCTTGATATTTCTAATCAGAGTTTATCTAACCTAAAGGTGGAAGAACCAGTGAAAGATTTGTTGTATAGGAGACACAGATGCTGTTGCTAATAATGTAGTAGAGTTGTAGCTATTGTGCATGTGTGAGGCTTACATGCCTGAGAGAAAATAAATATTTCTTCCAAATATATCTATCAATCTGACAAATACTATTAAGTCTCTTTACATATGTCATCTCTCCTAAGAAGAAAGAGCTTTACATATTTTTTTTTCCTAACGGTTATACTTCAGGTTTGGAAGAATGAGTAAAATTAGATATTCTGTCAAAAAAAAAAAAGCTAACATTTGTGGTAGTGCATACAATTAAAAGTAAATCACAATTTAGGTTTAGCCTTTACGCTGTCAGTACTGGTGGAAAGGTAGCTGAGTAGTTCTTGTTGAATGAGATTTTCTCTAATGTTTAAGCCACCAGTAAAACCCCCAGTTAAGCCCTTCATAGGAAACTTAAGAATTGACTGATGAGAGTCACATGGTTAAATCAGTGCTTGTTATTCATAATTTATTCAATGGTTGATGGAAAAAAATTGTCCAATTATTTGACAAATACTGCTTGGCAAGATGATTTACAGAGAATAATGCAAGTATTTGTTGAAGAATTTAAAGTGACAAAAAATGCCAAAATTACGGCCTTTATTCTCAATGCAGTGATTAGAGCTGATTGAATGATATTCAGACAGTTTGACTAATTTTGAATAGTCCTTACACAAGGAATATTCCCATTGACTTCAGCTGGAATTTTGCCAGAGTGAGGACTACAGGATTGGACCTTTGAGTGTAAATGTCTTGAAAGGGTCCCTTTATAAAGCAGCAGCTTAAATTCTGAACTGCGGTGAAAACCCATTTTCACTTCTCTCTGTTACTTTGCCTGTTCTGTGGAATTGCTCTGTGTGAATGTTAATCCCATTCCCTCTTTATCAGCAGAGGGTGCTATGGGAGTTTTGTGCTCTCCAGTAGCCTTTTGTTTATGCAGCGTTCAATCTAATTTAAGGTGAACTGACCATTTCAATGGGAGTCAAGTGTGTATTTAAATGGTGTGTGGGAGAGCCATAGTTTAATGGCAAACCATTTCCTTAATTGATTCAAGTTAAAGAAGGGAGACGTTTTAAAGTGGGTAGTTTCAGATTCCTGGCCTCTACCCTCATACCCTCCTAAATGGGTCACAGAACGTGGTCTTATACCCTTAGTGATAAATGATAGTGTTTTCACATATTTTTGAAAGGCAGGTTCGAAAGTTGTTCCAGGTATATTCCATTATTCCAAGTTACTAGAAATGTAGAACGAACTAATATTTTTGAATATAGGTTCAGTGACTATTTGAAGTTCACAATTGAAAAAAAAATTTCGTAGGACTTTAATAAAAAAAGGTGTTTACAAAACTGTGATATGGAAATACTCCAAGTGGAAAAATGATTCCTGGTAATTCAGTATATCATATGCTTTGTTACAAAAGTGTTAAGGCTGTACAGTCAAGCGTAGAGAAAACAGAAGATACACAGGCAATCTTAATTCTGGTAATTTTTCCGATTGTTCCTCCACATCCTGACGGGGATATTAAATTACATGATTGCATAGCTACTTTTTGCTGTGAGACGTCTGCGCCTTTAACGTGTACAATGGACACCACTGAATAGGAGCCTTATGAAATGTGTCTTTCTATCTGAATTGCTCAGTGTATGCCACTGAGTTATTTGCTGCACACCATTCTGCCCAGCATTGAATGCATGATTATCGACTTCCTCAAGTACCTTTCTATAGGGCTACCATAAGAGGTAATTCATTAATCCTTTGATTAATCACTGTTTAATGTATTTTCGCTATTTAACATGCAGGGATGGAAAAAATGGTGAAGTGCAAGGTAAAAGTGATCACTAATTTTATCAGTCCAGTATGCGATGCCTTAAGCCTCATACATTTCAGAATACTTTGCACTTCTTGTAACAAAAGCAGATGGGTAGCTGACTCCTCCTGCTTCTCAGCCCTTTTGTGAATCAGTTTCTGTCATTTCAGAAAACCTGGATTTTCAGAAAATAAGGGCCAGACGGTCAGAATTCAGCAGTGAAAACTTCAGGGTGATACTTCCAGCATCATAAAGGCTATGTTCAAAGCTGAGCAGACTCCAATACTTGAAGAAGACATTTTTTAACCTTAAGACCATGGTTTTTTCCTTTCCTCACACACTGCCTCTCTTTCAATTTCTGCTGTAAATGAGAGAGGATCTTAAAGATATGGTCTCATTTCCTGCAGAGCTGTGATGGGTTCCCAGACCATTGGCCTCTTCGTACAGTGAATGAAATGGCTTCATGTGGATGAACATCTAATAGTTAAGTCTGCTGGTGCTGGAGTAAAGCTATGGAGGGATTCCAAAGTGTTAGGTTGGGTTGTTTTTTTGCAGCCTTAGTATTTATAATGTCATCCTGTGGAGGGAAATAAAACCTTTAAATTGTTGGAAGGATGATGGTAAAGCTGCACCTAGAAACATACTGATTGCCTGAGACACTGGCAAGGCCAAAATCCTTGGATACACCAGACAGTCTGCTGCCATTTGTTGGTCTTCGTTACGTGGCCCAGCTCCTGCTGCTGTGCGCTTCGTAATTGAGCTGCTTTATCCAATCGTTATCAAAACTTTTCTGCCTGATCTTCATTCCACTGTAATCATTTGCAATATTCCTTTCTAACCATGGCCGAGGAGGGGAAGGACAACAGACAGAGGTAATGAGGAGCACAGGAGGGAGAAAATGAACTGCTGTCATTCCTGGGAAGTGGCTGCGCGCGAGCAGCCAGGCTTTGCCGAGCTCTGCCGCGGAACGGACCTGCGATGCAGGAGGACGTGGCGTGCATGCTCCAGCTGGCCCAACAGGTTTAAGTGGGTGGATCTTGCTGCTTATTATCTGCTATACAGGCAAAAATTTCCACTCGGTCTGCGTGGGCAGATTTGCAGAAGCTCATAACTTGGCTGAATTTGTGGACATTTTCACAATAACGACTATTGACGGCACGGGAACTGCTATGCCATGTTTCCAAATCCTGGTCTGAGTCATGGAGGGAGCTGTAGCATCTCCACCAAACAGCTGTAAAAGGTGTTTTTCATTTAAAAACAGAAAGCGGGGAGGGAGTGGGGGAAACGATATATTCATTCTCTCGACCCTGAAAAAGAGTGGAATTGTGTTAGGTCAATATTTCTCTAAAACTTCAGCCTTAGTCAGAGCTATTTTCAAAACTTTCTTCCCACACTGTTACCACCTGAGGCAGCTGTGAACTCCTGGAAAGATGGGCTTGAATTGGGAAGTCTGAGACAGCCTGGTTTGAGAGCATTGTCCTCTGCAGATGGCGCATGCTCTCCTGTAAACCATCATCTTCTGGCTGTGAGAACATTTTGTTTGTTACTTTTGTAGTGCCTCCTAACCACCTTAGAAATACACATTTTGATTTACTCCAGCCCTTGTTAGTTCTGCTCCACATGCAAATTTCATTTCCTTTGGCATCACCAAAAACTTTTTAATGTCTGGGTTTCTATAAAATAGCAGTTTGAAATCCAAAGGTGAGTTCGGTGTTGTTTGAGGCTACTGCTAGGACAGTTGTAAGATGATGAGTTCCCTGAAAATGCATGTAATAATAGAAAAAAATAATAGAATCTAAATTGAAGACTATCCATCTTTTTTATTTGACACTGTAACTAATCAGTGTGCTTCCCTTCCAAATATATTTAACTGGAAATTTTGCTTATTGCTGGTTTTCACTGTTGTATTCTTAGTGTTCCCAATGATAGAGTTTTGTTGTAGGTCAAGTAAATGTCATTTGTGCTTACTGGTCTGTAGAAGGTGAACTTCCTTTCCAACTGCTATTAAAGATATTATTACTATGACATGTAAGAGATTTGCTAGGAAAAAAAAGATTATAAGATCATTTTTCCTAAATACAGAAATTCTTCATTTCTGTACCTAAATGATCTTATAATCTTTTTAGAACTAGTGGTAGAGGAAAAGATTTGGCTTGTTGTTTATTTGCTTATATTCCGTGAATTGGAAGAGGATTTTAAGTGGCGATCTGTTCTAGAACAAAACAGATGCAGAGAAAGGAAGTGAAAAGAATTGAACCTTAGGAGATTTCCTAGCAAATCTCTTACTTTCATCCCATGTGATTGTTCATCCTGAAGGGACTGGCAAAACACAGTCAGAGACCAAGCCCGTCATCATTTGAGTAGAAAACAAAGCAGTTCAAATCATGTGTGTGTCCATTCTCCAGTTGTAGAATAGAGAGCAGTCTAGATTATGCTAAAATTTCTCTTTCTTAGAGCTTTTAGCTTGCTTAAAACTGATGTTTCCTATGTAGGGAGTGTGGTGCCACTCCGGCCTTATCTGAAAAAATGCTTGAGCGTGTGCTTAGCTTCCAGCCTCTGAGCCAGCCTGTTCCTTTACCGTATACTTAAACATCGGAATGAAGGTAAGATCCACTCTGAGGTTTGACCCTGTGCCGCCAGGACAGGTTACCTGCCGTGAGAACGAGCCAGGGAGGTCAGTGTCTGACGTATATGGCTTGCACAGTCTTTGCTAGGAGCTTTCAATGGTGGGCTGTGACCCCTCATTCGGTGTTATATCTCTGGAGGTTACCCAACTGTATCATAGATTCACAGAATCACCTGGTTGGAAGAGACCTTTAAGAGCATTGAGACCAGCTGCTCACCCTGCACTGCCAGGGTGCCTACACCATGTCCCTCAGCACCACACCCACATGGTTTTTAAACACCTCCAGGGATGGGGACTCCACCACCTCCTGGGCAGCCTGTTCCAATGCTTCGCAACCCTCTCTGTAAAGAAATTTTTCCTGATATCTAACCTAAATTTCCTCTAGCACAACTTGAGGCCATTCCCTCTCATCCTGAGGCTTGTAGGCATCCCATATAATTTTGTTATTCAAATATTGTGTATGTTTTTCTGTTTCCGAAGTCTCTGAACAAAACCTCAGTGAATTAAACCTCAGCTTCTCTAAGCCAGAACTAATTTTTAATTAGTAGTTCTAAGAGGAAGTGTGATCTATAGCTATACATTTTCAGATATCTGATAAGTTTTCATTGATAAGGCCCATGAAACTTTTTACAGTTTCAAAAGACTGGTCTCTGCACCAGTGAAGACAACGTTATCTCATAATTTGCTTTTGTATACCAAGACCGTTTTTCAGATCAATTTTCTTATACCCATTGAGAAGATTAAGCGAAGACAGATTTTACATTGTGTGTAAATATTAACACATGTATGTGTGTTTACTACTGCTGTAATTCTCTTCAAAGTTGCTGAGTGATGAAACATAGCAGTCAGGAGAGAATAAACTGATAAAACTGTACTAGCTCTTCAGGAGGAGTTTTCTTGCAAAGTTCTGTAGCATAGGAATTTTTTTTCTTTATCAGTTTTTACTGTTGTAAAAGTGTCTTTAAACTGAATTTCTACAGATTGCAATAAGGAGGCCAAGAATTTTCCTGTATGCTTTCCTACTTTGTTCAGATCACTTGCAAAATTATTGGCACCAAACTTTATACTGTTCCACCCTTTTCTTTATTTTAATCATTGCTAAGATCTTCTGCCATGCTGTGTGTTCTTATTTTATGTCATACCCAGTGTGAGCAGAAGCTGTCCTCATAATGTTCCCTGCGGTGATCTGCTAATCACCTTCCTTTGCTCTACGCTTTTCCGTTCACAAGGGCCTTCTTTCTTTAATATCCTCCCAGCCCAATAAACAGCTCCTTCCCAGTGCTGGGGATGCTTAACTTTTAGATTAGGATATCAAAATGTTGTCTAAAACTCAGACAAAATTCTGTTTAATATCAGCATTGAGCAGATCCGCACTAGCTATGATCGTCTTTCCCGTTCTGTGTCTCAATTATTTCTTATTGCATCCCACTGATTTTTTTTTTTCAGCCCACTAGTACGTAAGATCTCTTATTTTCAAAGATTTTGATTATTTTTGTGGTATATTCTTGTGCTGAAAGCATTTGAGCATTCTTTGCGAGAAGGATGGGAGAAGGAGGCACTACAAAAGGAAAAGCTTACATGGATGAAGGAACTGGAAGAACGAAAGAGGAAAAGAGACAGCAGAGATGTCTGCTTATTGATCTCCCACACAGGTATGGTTTACAATCAGAAGCCAGAGCTCTGAGTAGAAGTGATCTATTTGTTCCTGCGCTACATTCTAAGTGCAGTGTAATATCCTTTACCAGGGCAGGGTACAACGTCTAAGGTACACCCGGTAAAGTATTTACTAGGAATCAATGCGTTTGGATTTTGGCTTGAGCACCAAAGTGGCCTAGAACATTTTGTTCATGACAATCCAAAACCCACACCCGGACAGACCTTTCCAGTCTGAGTCACGTAGATAACACAAGAAAATCAAAAGGCCTGGATGTTCAGAGGGCAGAACACTTACAGCGTGAACTGGGAAAAGGGCAAAAGTGGGTGCTCACCTTCTGATAAATCTTTATGAGCGAACACTTTGCAAATTAACCAAAACCAACTGGAAAAACAATTTGGAAGAACAAATTGGAAAAAAATGTGTGAGGTTTTTCTTCACATGGTTTAGTGCGTTCACTAGTTACGCTGCCAGTTTCTGTCTGGAGAAACCAGGCAAAAGAGGGCTCCTTGCATATATATGCTAGTTTGCAATAAGGCCTTGTAAGGACTGGGACTTAAAATTCCAAATCCCACCGATCTGCTGTTTCCTTGATGCTAAAGGCAGGCTGATTGGGGAACTACCAAAATAAGCCCCTATTCAGTAAATAGTTGGAAATTCCAGTTTGTCCTGCTTATGGAGGCTTAGACTTGGTCTAAAGGCCACCTGAGGTCAATACGTATTGTATTATCTCCCACTGCCTTTTTCCTGGGAATTCCAGGAAGTCATTTATCTCATGATACAATGGCCTTTGGTCAACAGCTTGTACCCTTTGTATGAAAAGTAGATAATGGCCAGTACTAACAATATCATCTGGGGAGTATGGGTTGTAAATCCCTCCCAGGAAGCCTGGCAAATACGTGGGTATTTAGGATGAGTATTCGAGCTAACTTCAGTGAGGGCAGCTTGTGTATGGCTTTGTGCATGGCAGTGGCAGTGGTGTAGATACTGTGCCAGTGTACGTAAAGTTTGAGAAGATGTTTACCAGCATAAACTCCACTCATTCAATTGCTGACCACATTTCTCTAATGTGGAAAAGAGTTGTGGAGAAAACTGTTGGCAGTACACTAGCAATTCCATTACTACTCTTGAATGTTCATCAAGGACAGCTGACACTGTCATTGTGAAGAGTATTTCATAATCCTGATGTTATCAGGTTGCTGCTTAATTCCTCATCTGTCACCTTCGACTTTATCCTAGTGCTGGCTGAATAAATACACTCCCTTTCTTCATAAGCGTTTTTAGAACAGTCAAAGAATTTTCTTCTATTTCAGTTTTTCTCTCTGTAGTTACCCACTATCATTCTTTAACGAGCCTGTCGATGTCGCTTTTGTATCATCCACGTAAGTGAAAGAACATAACTGGGATTTGAAGTGCAGAAGCTTGGAGTGTTTTGATGTTCACTTTTCCTTGTTCTACTGAATTTTAAAAAAACAAACCAATTCAGCATCTGATACCTTTTCATTTAGTGCTTGGAGAACCCTTGAGAATTACTTTCCTGGAGATTGATGTCTGTTGTTCAGTCTCAGCTGAACAAGTAATGTTGGCACAGGCAGGGGAAGCAAATGCTGTGTGTTACACTGTACTATCCCTTCCCTCTTCCACCAAGACTGCGTGTTAAAACCCACAACCTGGAGAGACATGCTGTGGATCTGGACATGGATATCCAGAATTCCTACAGCCTAATCTCCACTTATTTGATGCTTTCTGTTGCTTGAGAATCCTTGAAAACCTTAAAGGCAACAAACAGCAAGAGTTAGAGTTTGGATGGAGTTTGGGTTGTAAGAATCTGGACCATGAGATATTAGGAGCTACAGTGTGACCACCACTGTGTTTCCTAGAGATACTGATGTGAGTAATCAGAGGGGAAAGGAGCTGTTTCATGTTAATGGCTTCAGAGGTGTAAAATACCCTAGTAGTAAGATAGTAACAGCATTTTGCAGTGTCTTGTAACTTGTTTTAGATTAGAATGGCCAGCTCAGAAGTGACAAGGTCTGTATCCCTTCAGACTTGGGGATCTCAGTGGTTTGTCTTATTGATAGTCTGCTCTTTCTCAATTTTTTTGCCACCAAGTTCCTGTTTACTTACCATAATGGAACTCTTTAAGGAATTAAATTAATTCGAAGCCACCTCTAAAAAAACAGCAAATTTTCTGGACTATCCAACTCGAAGATTCCAAGAGTGGGAAAACACTTTTTTACGTTTTCATTGGAAAGTAGGAAAATTTGTGCAGAGTGGACTAAGGAATGGTGTCTCTAGGCGGTGACATTCTTAAATAAAATACAGAAATATTTTTTTATGTCTTTGCAATCTCTCCACTACCTTCAGATGGATTTGGCTTGGGTAATGGATTGTATCCTATATCCAGCCGTTAAGCAATGACATGATGTTACATAATGTTATATTTTGTTGGCATCCCTAAAACTTTTCTCTTCTGGGAAGAAATTTCCCAGACTACATTCGTACAAGAAGTGTATTTTAATATGGATCTGTGTTCCTTCTTTTTTCCTTTTGTTCAAAGAAAATGTCATCTCTCATTACAATTGGCCAGGAAGCATTTGTAAGAGGTTAAGTGATACTACAAATATTCCTTAATTGAGTTTAGATGCATTCCATGCATTTTTACACCAGCATCAAAGAAAACATCTTTCCAAAGATAAGCAGCTTCTTCTCATATTTCAAAAAATCATCATGTATTTTCACCAAGCTTTCAGGAATGAAAGCTACTGGACTGCAGTGTTGTCATAATAAAAAAGAAAGGTGCACACAGAGGTACTGTGATCTGAAGGTGACAAGTGCTGAACAAATAGTGCGTGAAGATGTCTTCCTAGCTGACAGCATCCGTCTCCATCAGTTATTGCCCTTGTACTGGTTCAGATAAGTTTGATCATCTTTCAAATGATTATCCTGGCAGGAGCAGGTGAAAGCTGCGCGATGCTTTGATTCAGAGTAAAGTACAAGGCAGTCTGAAGGAACCTTTCGTTAGCAGCTGATACTCAGTTGACAGCGAGATTCATATGAGGAAGTTGGGAAGAAAACATTTTCTATTTACCTCCTTATAAAGAGAGGTTTGCTCAGGGTAGTTTGACCGGAGCGGCTTTCTGCTTTCTGACTTGTGTATTAACACAACTGCTGTTCAGATTTACCACTGCCAGCGAGGAGTGTCGAAGGGAGGCCTGCTGCTCTTCTTGTACCATTTGTTTGCTTGCATCTTTTATTTCCAATTAAGTGATATGGTTATTCTTTCACTTGGGTTTCGTTTTTAAAAGGAACTTTGAAACACACCTATTCCTGCGACAAAACCTATTCAGTTGTCGGTGTGGAAGTTTAAAGCACTCCAGCTTCAAGCAGCTCAACCCAAAACCCAGACTAAACCTTCCTGACATGGAAGCAATAACATTATCTGATTAAATAATTTTTCCCCCTTTCTAAATAATTTGGCAGATTGATTCTGATTTCTGTAGATGTATTTTTTAAAGTAAGTATTCACCAAATCATTC
This sequence comes from Buceros rhinoceros silvestris, assembly GCF_000710305.1. NCBI lineage: Eukaryota > Metazoa > Chordata > Aves > Bucerotiformes > Bucerotidae > Buceros > Buceros rhinoceros. The sequence goes on along the minus strand of NW_010406065.1, from coordinate 32,659 downwards.
ATGGCAATTTAATTTCATTTTATGGCTTCCTCTAGGCTATTTCTCTACTGTACCTGTGCTTTTCACTATATACTTTGGGGTTAGTTACCTGGTACACAGGATAATGATTTTGCTTTCTGACTAGATTTCAGAGAGCTGTCGATGCACATCCCAAGGTGTTCACATCAAGTATGAGTCTTTGAAACATTCTCCACTCATGAAAATTAAAATAAGTTCAGGTGAAGATGCATGAATGATGAATAAAGAGAATGGAAACCTAGTTAGACTGAATAGTTTTTGGAATATGAATACTTCTTTTTCCCCACTGTATTTAACCAGCTCTAGCATGAAATAAATTTTGTTGAAGAACAAGATTTAAATTCTTGTCAGCACTGAACCAGAGGAGGTTATGCCAGTAACTCCAGTGGCATTGTGGTTTCACTGTATTTCACTCAATTTAAAAACTCTAGGAACCTGCTTTTTTTTTTTTCTTTTTTCTCCCCCATTCAAAGCCACTTTAAACAAAGAGAAAGGAATAAAGGCTCCATAAAACAAATGAGAATTAGGCCAGTGGTGTATTTTCATATCCCTAATATCTCGCCTCTTTTCAGCTTTTATCTGATCTCTTTGTCTTATGTTATAATTTCACTCATTTCTTCCATTTCTTGTACCCGACATCCCGTCATTTGTGTCTTTTAATCTGTGTCCATCTCTTCGTCACCTCTGATACTTTACAACATTATTTGACCCTAAACTTAGGGTCAAACTGTAGCTTAATCAGATGGTTGGGTTCAACTGGCTACTAATGGTAGCTGCTGACAGTTGTGATGATACACACATTTGAGGAGGAAATGCCTTTTTATAATATAACATTTTACTTGTGCAGTTTATCAAATATTCATATTTTGTCACTATTATAACCTATAAAAATTATCTGCTACAAGAAAATGTGATCTTTTAAAGTAAATGGATGCTTATGCAGGCTTTAATGGTTGTAATTTTTGCATTCCTCCTCCCAGTTTTCCTCAATGAGACAAACCCTTCAGTGGTAATTTTCCTCCCCAGAACCATGAGTTGTTACCATTGGAACCATGAATGAGGTCAGATGGAACCATGAATGAGGTGAGATGAACCATACTGGTGCATTGGGAGAAGTGAAGGCTAATTGGAGAAGTTGAGTTGTGAAGTAGAGAGGGTACAAATGGCAACCAAAACCATGGTTTGAATTTTTTACTGTGCCATGTTTACACAGTTGCATCAAAGTTACATTAGCTCCTTGCCTGAATAGAAGATAATGAGATATTAAAATAAAATTCTGAATATATAGAATCTACGGACATCTGCTTTTTTAAATTGAAAACAGGAACTCATATGAATAATTTACATTTTCGGCAATAACTTCTCAGTTTTTCCTGCACTTCCACAAGACCTTATTCTCTATCCTTTGTCACAAGGTTTGAGGTTCTATTTTTCTTTTGACAGTGGCTCATTAGAGTGCAACTTAAGAGTCTTTGATCCATAAAATGTCCATATTCACTCTCAATGTTAACTGAAGAAAGAAGAGAAAGCCCAAAGGCAACAAACAATATCAATAAAACTTGCAGACACTGTACCAGCTGAAGAAGTGGGGGTCTTTTCAGAGAAGCAGCGCTTTCCTCTCCCACAGCAGATTTACTGGTCATCTCGCAGGTGTACGATTTCAAATGAAACTGGAGCAGCACACAGCAAAGTGCATCTTGGCTGTAAGAGGGGTTTTCCTCACAGTGACACCCCCGGCAGCGCAGAGGCCTGCCCAGCGTCTGCTGTCTTTAAGTAACGGAGGGACACTACACTAAGAGCATAGGCACAAAAGATCATCGCACTAGGAAATCTGTCGTAAAAAGCTGTGTTCTTTAACCTGTGTTTACTTCTCGGGCATATCCTTTCGCCTGCACAGCTGATGTGACCATTATTAATTAAAAAACCAATAAAACATATACCTCCTCTTCAGATTGCCCCATTTCCCAGCACGACAGACATCCAGCACTTCACTGCTGCTGGGAGAGGTCACGTTTGGAACTTGCCCAGTTGCTCCCATGCCTTTGGGATGGTTACGTACTGTAGAATTCTTCAAGTTTACCCTGATTTTTTTTTTTCTTTATTTTACCATGTCTATTTTGTTCACTGAAGTTGACTCCAAGGAATTTCTTTGGCCTTCTTCTGAGAAAGGAGGCCACCCAAGACTTTCCTTACAGTTTATATACAGGAAATTATGGAGAGAGATCAGGCAGAAAATTTAAGTGCCGCCGTTTGCGTAGTCTGAAATTGTAAATCCCTACAGAGAAAGGCTGGTTAAAGTCCCTGTCTTCACTAACAGACTATTCATACTCTGTCTTACTCCAAGGTGCGAGGGGGATTAGAGAGTGCCTGCATTATCAGATATCTGGCATCAAGTGACCAAGCAAGGTGTCCACACTTCTGTGATGCACTGGGGCTGTTTATGTTTTTCCAGCTGGAGAAGGCATTCCTCAGCTCTGGGAAAGCAGGGGGGAAGCACACCACACCTCCAAATCCTGCTTACTTTCTCCTTTCCCACAGGAGAGGATCACTTTGTTGAGAGACAAGGTGGTTAGAAGTTAATTGCAATTTAATTACCCCCCGTGTATACCTTTGCAACCGAAGGAAAAGACAGCCTCTCGGTTGCTCTCTTTGTGCTTTCCAAAAATAGCCCAGTGAGGCTTTCAGTGGAGTTCTGTAAAACTGGGGTGCACTCTTTTACACATGCAGTCAAGCAGATCCCCCAGTCTGGCCCTCACAAATGCCATGGGGCAGCATGGTCTTTTGGGGGAAAGATGTTGTGTCTCTGATCGTAACTGCAAGATTTCTGAGACCAAGCTTTAATCAAGCAATTAATGAAAATACTATATGACTACTAGAGAAAATATTATTAGTTTTATTTATTATTCCTACGATGCTGACACATAGTATGAGGTCCTCTTTCCTCCAAGTGCTATACAAACATGAAACAAATAGACAGCCTCCTTCCAAAAGAACTTGAAGTCTTATTTAATCTCTTAAGGGGCAAATTTTCAAGTGAACCTTTGACAATTAAACCACTTCTAGAGCCATGGTCTGTTTTAAAAATAGTGCAGTTATTAGGCCGATGAAGAGTGCTTTTTAGCAGGTCTGTATTGTGCCAATAACTTGAAAATACTGCTACTGTAACATGATTTTTATTACTACAATTAAAGATTGCATTGATTTCACAGGATTTAGTATAATTCACTCTATGGTGAAGTTCAAATATTCATCTGAATTCAAAAGCACATGTGTCGGTGCAAGACTGTAGTTTGCTCAGTATACCTGGTAGAGTTGGGGTGAAAAATGTGTGTAACAAAGTAAATGTTAGAACTAGCATTTTCAGGGGAAGATTGATGTGCAGTAGATAGGGCACAAGACTGAGTTTCAGGAATCAAGTGCTGCTTTTTGGGTTGTTGTTTTCATTGTAAAATGTTTTAAATTCTTGTGTGAAAAGGCCTATGTAAATGCTTAGTATTGGCTTGTTCCCATTTCTTCCACTAGCTCCTTGTTTAACCAGGGACTAATAATCACTTAGCTTTTGTATGGCTGAGTTTACTCATGAATGTATCCACCAGGAGTATTTTGTCAGAGGTGTCTTTAAGTTCCATTTCTTTTTGAATCTGAAGACAAAAGGCTTTATTTTAATAACTATCTAATTCCTGAAGCAACACTGACATATTAAGTAAAACAGGACACAATTTTTATAGTGTCTTCTAGTAAAAATCTAAGCTCTGAATGTATTTTACAGCCATACATTTTCTCCTTCATATTTAAAGAAGGTGAAAGATGTATGCTATGAGAATTTTTGGAATACAAGAAAAGCTGATGGGAACACAGATCATGCATCTACACACAGTGTTCTGCAAGGTCCTGAAGCCTCTGGGCTACTCATTTTTAACTGCAAAATGCAAAATTTAACCTCAGACACCGTACGGGATAGTTTGGCACTGCCTTAACAAAGTCCTCCCTCAGGAAAAGTGACATGAGTTAATTAATACTTTGTCCTTAAACTGCCTTTTCACTGGAATAGCGCTTGGTAGTGCATTTTGTGGAATAAGAAGATGAAATACAGAGGAAAGGCAAAGCTCCAATGTGGGGAGAAACCTAAGCACATCTTTATTATGAATGGTTGTTCTTTAACTTAAAATTGTCTGTCTGTTCACATGTTGCACTGGTCTTGGGCTGAATCGCCTGTTTAAGGTCACAGAGCAGACAGTTCCAGCGTTGAGACTATTGGAATTTGTGGATTCCCGCTACTGATAACGTCAACAGCAGAGGTGAGAAAATGCAGTCATTAGAAAAGAATAAACCTGAGCAGCAGGTGGTTAACACTTTTACAGTATTTGACATTTTCCATCTTTACTACCATTAAACAGCCAAGAGCCACTGATGGTCATGGAAGAGAATATACCATGAGAAAAAAAGAGCAGTTAAGGGCATTCCATGCGCAACTCAAGGCTGTGTGTGCGTTGCAGAAAGGCCGTTGAACTCTCCTGAGAGGAGTAAAGTTTTTAGTAACAGTGTGACCCAAAGCGATGGTGTGGTTATTAGGCTCTCTGACATTAATCCTCACTAATGCTGACTAAAGTTTTGTGTATGCAGCTATATGAAATAAATATGTGCATTCGCCATAGAATGCCTGCAGATGACAGCTTTTGTTACAAAAAAGTGTATAGAGTCCAACAGATGCTTTAGCAATAACATATTTTTTCTGCTTTTATACAGACAAGGTAAATTGTTCAGTGCGTTGTGTTTGTACAGCGAAGATATTTTGTGGATATCAGGTTGCCCCAAAGTTAGACTTTGGGCTTTGAAAGGGACCAAATGGTTTCTGGAGGTTGTTTTTTTGTTTTTTGTTTTTTGGGGCTTTTTTTTTGACAGGATTAAAGAATGTAAAAGACTATTTGTATTAAACAGATAAAGCTGTTAGTAAACATGTCCCCTTTCAATTAAGTGGTGGTGAAGACAAAGGAAGTGCTTTGTTGTTGTCATATGGATTTGTCTTAAGTCAAATGGGCAAACAAGTTAAACATCAGTGCTCTTTAAATCCCTAATGGCTGTGCAGATTAAATCTCAAAAGGTCTGTAAAATGAGTAAGAAAAAATTAAATTGCTTTACTTCTTCCCCTTGTTTACTTTGGCTAAAGCATTTTTCTTCTTCCTTTTCTTTTTTGTTCCCTTTTTTTCCTTCTCATCCAGTTTGAGAGAACTTTGTTTTCAAACTACATTAGCATACAGACAAATATTAAACAAATATTTCACTTCTCTGCAGTCTTGTCACTTGTGATGAATACATCCTTGCTCGGTAAGTGCTGGTGACACATCATTGTGGCAGCTTCTGCCTCTCAACAGAAGGATAATTAATCTTGCTATCAACACTCCTAAACAGGGGTAGCTGGTTCAAAGTTGTGTTCCACAGAGCTGCTTTGTGCGGGGTGGGATTCCTTCATTGGAAATGGCTGCCTGTGAATCATGGCCTTCCTGCGATTAGCTTTTCTTTAATGCTGGTGGTGGTGATCTGTGTGGGAACCACAAAATGAGCAGGCTTCGCGGTGTTCTGACCTGACACTTTTATGCCTTAATAAAGTGGGTGGGTGCAACATGCAATTCCAAAAAGATACTAAGTGCTAAGGTGGCCTCATAGGAGCGCGGAAGTCAATTCAAGGTGTTGCTCTGAGGATTCTTCTTCCACCTGGCTGACTACAGCGGGAATTCGGGTGGTTTGATTTCTGATGGGGAGAGATCCAGGGTGAACATGTTGCTTATACATCCCAGCTACGAGTCTGAAAATGTTTTCTATGCACATCTAACATCTGTCAGCATCAGAAGGATTAGATGGGGACAGACTGCTGGCTAGCTAAGCATTTAAAACAGAGGATTCACAGATTTTTCCCCCATGAATTTCATCATTCCAGCAGCTCTGTGGTGGTGAAAATCGACCAACAGAGTATTTGCTCCAATTGGATTTTCATTCAGTTTATTAATGATAAAGAAACTCAACTTCATGCATATTAAAGAAGTGTTGATTGAAGGTCACAGAGGTGTTAGCTGTGGTGTCCTGGCTAAATTCCAGTTGGCTAATTACAATCTGCCTTCCTAAAACTCCCTTGTAGTTTCATTATTTAGATCATTAGCTCTTCAGATTTTGTTCCAAACTCTTAGTAGCACGGCTTTATTCATGTTAAAGAGTTTTCACTGTTGAGCATGTAGGTTCATCAGAAGGCGAGCAGTGAAGTGAACTCGCTGCCTCTTTGGATGCGGTGTCAGTGGTATTGATACGGGGTTTAGTGGGAATACATTCAGCTCCAGTAAAAAGCAACTGAGGCACGTTTTACAATGTCATGTCAGAATCCATGACCGTCGTTTGCTGCACTAGAATCAGATGGCACAAGTATGGAAAGGTGTGTCTCTTTGCTATTTTCTTCCAGTTATCTAACCGCATCGTTTGACGTGACCTTTCCCCCAGTCCTTCGGTTTTGCATTGCATGCTATTTCTGCTTGCCTGATACCTTCTACCCTTCTGGCAAACATCCATTTTTTGCAAAGGTTTGTTGAACCAAGTAGGAGAGATGAACAATTTCTTTTTGCTGCTTGTAACATGCCAGTTGCTTTTCCCAAAAGTGTGTGAGCTCTCTGTGGCCCTTCTAAAGTGATTGTGCTGGGAATCACGTAGGAATACTTTTTCTGTTTGGTGGTACAGAATACGATTGCCTTGCACTCCGGCGAAACCAAGCCTTGCTTGGTCAGGCCTCCCAAAGCAACCTGTAGGGGAAAGAGCAGTTCTGTGCTCGCTTCTGAACTCAAGCAAGTGTGCTGCAGCTTGGAGAGCTGATCTAGAAAGTTAGGTGGCATTTGGTATCTGCGGTATTTGTTTTTACACTTAACAGGGGTCACACATCAATGGTGGTGTCTAGTAGTAAGAGGCTGATATCAAATTTGGCTGTGGTTTGTACTGACTTCACTTTTATACTCCACTCATGATTTTTGGTTGCTGAAGGTCTATTGTGGACACTGATAGAGGACGAGCAATGAAGCAGCTATTTAGAAATGGGTTCAAATGCAGTTGAAATAATAAGTCTATGCTCTTAACTTGAAAACGGGAAGGAAAATAATTTATCAATTATTCAAGGTGTTTTCTTTGTACAAAACACAGAGGGTTTTTTGCAAGTATATGTGTCTCAATATAGTGTTTTTATTGAACTATTAAATGTAATTAGAAACCAAAGGTAAAGGGTGTCTCAGTGAGTCAAGAAAGCCATGAGGGAGCTGAGTGGTGTCTGTAGCTTTCTGAGCACTGTCAGTTCCCCACAAAGCCTATCTAAGGGCGATTAGCTCTTTACTCATGCTTACTTCAGCTTGTTCTAACTAATGATGATTTACCATTTTGCTAAATGCTAAGCAGCATTTGTTTGACAGTGCAAAGTGCAGGCTTAGAGAAAAGCAGGTGAAGATTCACTACAAAGGGCCTGTCAAAATACTTCTACACTGTCATAGTGTTAAACAATTTATTAATAAGCCTATTAATACCCAAGGATTTTTTTTGTGTGTGTATCGTGAGGTTCTGTTAAAAACATCAGTGTTTAAGATGCTATCCACACAGGCTTAATGCCAGGGAAAGCAATCCCATTAAATTGGACCTCATAAATATTTCATGAGGTCCAATTTAAAATTAATCTTGGCATGAAGCCAAACCAGGCAGTATATTTGCTACTGTATTAAAAAGAAGCTGCAGATGAGGTATTTTTTTCACAACAGTAATCTGACTGGATTTTTTGCACAATCCTATCAATATTTTAAATAATACAGCTGTTAGTTTTGGCAGGAAGAAACGCATTTCTTTCATCACCTATTCACTCCAGAATCATACTGCAGCTAGCGTATTTGAAATGTCATGATTCTAGAAGATGGGGTTTTTTTTCTGTGATGAAAAGTTTCACCTTGTTATTCGAAAGGAAAGAAATAGATTTGTAACTTAACAGTGAGAGTGTAGGTTTCTTTGGGGAAGGGCTATAAAGTCGTCAATTTTCAAAAGGCATTTAGGCACGTAAATCTGCCTAAACAATCTGAGTCTGAAGTACCTAAGTCAGCTGGGAAATAAAGTTGAGGTTTTTCAGTCATTTTGATAGGATTGTGGAGTGTACCTCTGGTCACAGTGTTAGTAGGCACATTGGAAGAATTTGACAGCAGTTGAGACTCAGTGAAAATATATCCCTAGGTATGATCAAAATCTTCTAGGAAAGTCTTTATATATTTTTCAGAGACGATGTGTCAAGATTTAATGCCTCTGGGTCAACTGAGGTTTTAATCAGTGGATACAGAATCATAACACGTAAGACATAGTCAGAGAAAGGGCAACTCATTTACTTTGCTCATTTAGGAGATCAGAAGGTTCTGAGGGACTGTCTGATGGGAAAAGAATTCAGGCTGCAGAAAAATCATTGCAAAATGAAAGTTTCCTACCCTCAGCAATAAGCATCAGGTGAGGACTCTAAATGATTCCTCACTTTTGACAAGAACCTTGGGAGAATTTCTTTTCTGTCTTTTATATATTGCTTGTTCTCCTAATCTGTGACCAAATTCCAGTTTCAAGAATTTATCTTGTACATTTGGAAAACACTTAAAACTGTGTATGTGAGCAAAGGCAATAAATAATAAATACAATGACAATATAAGAGCTTGAGTAACGGTTTGTGTTGTGCGGCTTTAAAACTGGTCTGCGGATGAAGAAGAAAGCCTTTTATGCTGGAATAATTTCTGGGAGACACTGGTAAGGAACAAGATTACAGGGTGTTTAGAGATGTGTGTTTCAATAAGGAGCAATCACCATTCATATGCATACGTTTCATTTAAATGCATTATATACACTAGCAGATTGGGAGGCAATCCTGAGACATTGAGCATAATTTATTTGGGTTTGAAGAAAGCCTTTGCTTTTGTGCCTTACAATGGATTTGATTTACTAAGTCAGGAGACACAGTCTGAGCAAATTCAAATGGACTTGTATTTGCCTGAGGAAAGGGGAAGGGCAATAATATCAATGCATAAACGAGCAAAGGTAACGTGTAGGAAATGGCATGGGGTTCAGCTCACCTGACTTGCTGCCTCACATTCTTGTGGAGTAACAGAGTGAAGGGGGAAGGGAAATTTCTTCAGATAGCAACTTGTGCCTCCTGTCTTAGAGATGAATTGCATCCTCTTGTGAAGGTGCCGCTCTACCCTATTTACTATAGATGGAGCCTAGAGACGCAGCTTGGACTAGATGCCTCATCTGAAATTAGAAAAGGTGAATCCTAAATTCGTTATTTCCTGTGTGTGTTAATTGTCTTTTCTTGACTGCAGCCAGTGAGAGACCTTAGGGTCTATTTAATTCATCTGGACTCTTCTCTAGTGGGTTTTGGACTGGGCCGTCTAGCCTTATTGGTGGAAAATGAGGAAATGAAATGCTTTCTGTCAAGGAAAGGTGACCTTGATCAAACACTACATACACTGGCAATACTGGATCGGCTCTTCAGGGAAGGAGCGAACGGCTCTGGCAGCCAGCAGGGATTCACTGAGGATGGGTCACCTCCAAGCTGATAGTGAGAGCTACTCACAGCTCGGCAGTGAGGTATGTCAAACGCTTCAGTTACACGTAATAGTCTTCAAGGTCTAAATTTTAAAGAGTTTGTGACTTCTGAGTAAAAGGGCATGTAAGAAACCAGAGGACAATCCTCCCAAAGAGCAGCTTGTCATTGTGGGGGAAGTGAAAGATGCAGACTTCTGAGAAGTAGGGATTTCATTAGTTCAAGGAACGATAGCCATAATATTTTTATCGTTTAGCCAAATTTGGTCTAAAGTGGTCTTTTTTAGCTTTCAATTTATTTTCCAGAGTGACAGAATCACAGAATGATTGAAGTTGGAAGACACCTCAGGAGTTTGTCTGGTCCAACCCCTCCTGCTCAAAGCAGGAGCAAAGGTAGAGCAAGTTGCTCAGGGCCATGTCCAGTTGGGTTTTGAATATACCCAAGAATGGAGACTGCACAACTTCTCTGGGCAACCTGTTCCCGTGTTCAGACACCCATACAGAATGTTTTTTTCATACGTTTAGATGGAATTTCTTGTATTTCGCTTTGTGTCCATTGCCTCTTGTCCTTTCCCTGGATACCACTGAGAAGAGTTTAGCTCTGCCTTGTGTACACCATATTATCAGGTATTTATACACATTGATAAGACCTCCCTGACCCTTCTCTTTGTGGCCCCTTGCTGGTCTCATTCCAGTGTGTCCATGTTTCATAGTGGGGAGCCCAGCACTACAGCTAGAACTCCAGATCTGCTCTCACCAATGCTGAGTAGAGAGGAAGAATCACCTTCCTGCTAGCAGTGCTCTTCCTAATGCAGCTCACCCTGCTGCTGGCCATTGCTACAAGGGTGCAGGGCTGGATCATGCTAAACTTGGTGTCCACTAGGATGCCCCAGATCCCTTCTAGCTGCTTTCCAGCTGGTCAGCCAAGTTATAATGAGATTATTCCTCCCAAGGGACAGGGCTTTTTCCCTCTGTTGAACTCCACAGAAGTCCTCTTTGCCCATTTCTCCCACATGTGAAGGTCTGTGTGAATGACAGCACAACAATCTGGTCTATTAAACAACCCTCCCAGTTTTGTATTTTCTGTAAACACCTTGAGGGTGCACTGTGTCCCATCTCTCAGTTAATGAAGATGATAAAGAGTATTGGCCCCAGAATCCATCCCTGGGGTATACCCCTGGTGACTGGCCTCTGTCTGGACTTTGTGCCGGTGATCACAAATTTTTGAGTCCAGCAGTTCAGCAAGTTTCCAGTTCATCTCACTATTTACTTGTCTAGCCTGTACTTCATCAGATTCTCTGTGAGGACGTTGTGGGAGACACCACTGAAAGCCATACTGGAGTCATAATGAACATCATCCACTGTTTCTCCTCCACTGCTGTCCTGTTGCCCACCCATCCAGTCATCTCATGGTAGAAGGCTATCAGGTTGGTCAGATATTTCTTCTTCATGAATGCATGCTGACTAATCTCAATCATTTTTTTGACCTTCAGATGTGTGGAAATGGTTTCCAGGATTATTTGCTCCATTACATCTCCTGGAATTAAAGTGAGACTTCAAATGATACAAAATAAAGTAAAACAATAATTATTTTGAATAATTAGATTTTGTTTTAAACATCAACCTCCACAGGTTAATATTGCTAGAACCAGATAAAAATTGAAATAAAATAATTGGGAGGGAAAATATAAGGGCAAGGGATGATGTATAAAAGCTGCAAGGTCAATAAGAGGGGTCAAGAACTCAGGTGACACTAATCTTGGTGAGGATGTCTCTTTTGGATATGTCTCATTGTGAGGGAAAAGCCATTATTATGTGTCAGCTCCTTGGAAAACAGTAACGCAAAAGGAAGTTTCTTACAATGGAAGGTCAGTTTATCATAGGTACATATTTATATACTGCGGTCTATTTATATACTGCAATGTGTGCAAGGCCGTGGTAGTGCCATTGGCACGAGTTTCGTCATTGGTTTTACCGTTGTTCTCTGCCCAGTTCGCAATACCCTTCTCTAGATACTGGATTTAAATACCCAAATATAAGAAGCTAGATTGCCCGTCTGCAGATAATCAGCTGTTTGCATCTGCTTTTTCCTGCTCCTTTCTTGCTCATATCCTCTTAACAGAAAGCAACCCTGTTTTCTTCTTGGCCCAGGATGTAAATTTTGAGCTAATAAAGACCTTCCTCAGTTATCAAAGAATGGAGAGCTCAACTGGTTAAAGTTGCCAAAGAACGGAGACCTTGCAATGATTAAGAGTGAAGGTGAGAGCTCATGGTTTATTAAAGAAAGGATATATTGAATGGTGGTAAAAAGATAACCTATCTGGATATATAAGAATGAAGAGAAAGAAAAGACAACTCTGCTGTAATCTGGAAGCTCACCCCCTCGAAATGACAAAGGAGGTAGAGAGGCTGAAGGCTGCTTGTTAACAGGATGACTGTGATTCACCAAAGTGACTGCAGAAAAAGCAAACAGAAAATCCCAGGCACAGTGTTTCCAATAGTGATAAAGAGTATTAATGTCACCGCAAAAAGCATTGTTAACGCTTAGCATTGTTTAGCCTAGCAAACACCGTGCTCTAAGTGTATATGGCTTCTCTCTGTAAACCCATCAAGGGAGGAAAATCACTACTGCTATTGGAGGTAGAAGATAATGCTGGCATTAAAAGAAATGGGTTTAATCATCCGTGAGTAAGGCTGGCAATATGAACAACATTTCTAAGTATCTGAAAGAGCAGTTAAAGTTCTGGAGCCACCTCCCATGACAAACTGTGGGGAGATAAAAATTTAAATAGCTTAATGATGGAGTGTACCCAGTTTATAAAAGAGTGTAATGCAGTAGTCTGTGACAGCTCACACAAAGTCCCAAGGGTTTTCTTCTAGTAAACATATTGCTGAAATCACAAGAGGTGGGATTCGGTTGCCTAACCATAGCTATCTAGTGCCTTTTGAGGTGACCTAGGCTATCACGGCTGGCCTTCATCTGCTGCTCCTGGTGGGTGTAGGTCTCTCAACTCCTGTGTCAGTTCTGATGGGTGTCAGGCGGTTGCTTCAGAGTCTCTATGGTATCTCAAATGGTATTAGACGCTTATGTCTGGGCAGCTGAATCAAGCCCTGAAAGTCAATAGAGGAGAAGTTAGGAAAGTTAAACTCAGCTTTGCTTATCTCTGGTTTGTAGTGGTGGTGAAGTATCAGCACATCATTATGCTGATACAGTGCGCTCTTGCATCAGCTCATTAGCTTTGATATGTGTTTAAGTTTTGGTTTTTTTATGAACTCATCAGAAATGAAGGAATTAAAACTATATGACCCTTAGTTTGTGAGTTATGTAAAGAAATATCTATTGCTGCCAAGGACTAAACTATGCTGTAGAGGATAATGTAGGAGCAACCAACAGAAAATTCTGTATGACACAAACATTTTTTTTATCACTATCAAGAGTCTATACTGTTCACATGCCTTCTGCAGCTCTTTCTTCAGAAACCAGTGTTCTCTTATGTTTTAAGTTGATGGGTAAACAGTGACATCTCCAATCTTATTGAGATGTGTAGCTTCCTGAGATGCTATTCTAGGTCTTTTATAATAGTGTTACCGTATAAGCCCATTGTAAATCTTTGGTACCAATGAATGTTTCTCTTAAATTGATAAAATACACTATGACTCCAGAGCCAAAAATTTCAAAATTTCAATTTGAAATGAAAAAAAAAAAAAGTAGAATGTTTTATTAATTATAGTGAGATTTAGAACAATCTAATCATATGGAAACAGGATTAATTAATTTTTATTGACTGCAACATAAATGGAGAAAATTCTTGAAGAAGAGTTAGAGGTGCCCTTAGAAGTGGGACTGGATGGTAGTTAGTGAAACTCTAGAGCTGATATTAGATAAATTTGGCACTCTATGAAAGCAGGTCAGCATTCCATTCAAGTTGTCATGCTCTGCTTTCAAAAGTAGACTTTCATCTTTTGCCTTCAGAAGGAAAGCACGTGATTTTTGCAGCCAGGTGTTTCTGACCGTATGCCAATATTATTAATATCAACACATTAGTAATATTATTAGAAGATTATCCACCATGCATAAGGATCTACATAGCATTTGCAATTTCATATGTTAACGAGCTTCGTGGATGAGGTGGATGCTGAAGTAGATTTGTATCTCTACAATAGCATGCAGTGTCTTGACAGCATGCTACTGTTTCTCCATTATATGTGGTAAGATTTACACCAGACTACCAGAACACAAAGGTGATAGCATTATCTTTGGCGGTATATTTTATAGGGGAATTTTTTGAATAGAAGGAACTTGCTTGATACTAGATAAGATTTTCTGTGGAAATTATGGAGCTGCAACCCGGGTATCCCAGTTGTAACCTGCACCTAGTAAAGGAGAAAGCATTTGGCTGAGTGGAGTGGTGATGTCTACTTATGATAGCTGAAGAATGTGTATGACATAGAGGTGATGTGCTCTATAATCAGAGCTTTCCTTCTTGGAAGTGATTTAAATTCAGTTCTGGCAATGCTTTACTGTTGCTTCTCTTCATTCTGTCTTTGGAGTTTCAGGAATGAGGCCATTGCAGACTTATGGGGTTTATGGATCTCCTAATTCAATTCTACGCTAATGATTCAGATATTTAATGCACTCATGAACCAAAGGTATTTTAGATTTTCCATGGCACATCTAGATTCAGCCAACATTTTAATTTTGAGTTGCTTTATGGCGTGGGATTTTCTCTGTCTTTGAAACCTATTTAATTTCCCTCCTCTTCCCACTTCAAAATAAACCAACTAGCCACATTGCCATTCCACTGATTCCCTCTGCAGATACATTTTTAAATTGACCAGTGTTACCCTATTATTCCTTAACTTACAATTTCCTTTATTTCATTTTATAGTTAGATGTTCCTAATACGTTTTGATGTATTTACATTTCCATGTGCAATCTTTCTCCTTTTTGTAGTAAATACCAGGATATGTCTTAAGAGTCAAAGAACACCATTCAAATACCTTCTAGAACAAAATCTTGATTTAAACTAAGAAATAAAAGTTCTCCTGTTCAAACTCCACAGTTCAGCTTAGGGTGAGTAAATATGAATTGTGAAAGCATAATGGTAGGAAAAGCCAATTTGGACCAATTTTGCAGATAGATGGAATCTACAACGTGATTATATTTAGGCTTGGTAGGAAACAAACGATTGCCTGCGTAGACAGGCAATGACACAGAGTTGCTGTTTCTTACCCTAATTTTATGGGGTTTATGTAATAGACACAAACAAATATTCCCAAGTGGAGTGAAATGTTTTTTGAACTCTATCTGGAATCTCAAACTTGAAATAACATTGTTCTTCTGGTGTAAATGGGTATAGCGGGGTAATACAAGGCCAGGTGAATTGTATCAAGGAGGCATTTTTATTAATTCGGTATGCTTACAAAATGCTTTTAGTCTGGATGACAATCAAAGCTCTGAGATTTGAACTTCTATCAAACCCTTAGGACAATTTCTTAGTATTACCACATAGCACGATGCTTGCAGAAAGCTAAAGGAATCCAGCCAGTGCCGTGTGTTCAATGAGGCTGGCATACCTAAAGCATTCTTTTGGTTCTCCAGAAATAAACTGCAGGGAAGAATCAGTGGCTAATTGAGTGGCTAAAATTCTCAGTTCTGATACAGACTTATATACGGAAGTAAATTTTGAATCGATCTGTTTTGAAATGTTGCAGGGAATAGGAGGGACTCCACACATGTGCTTAGAGGTAGGACTGATTATTTCTTGGATATGGTTTTATTCCAAAGAGTAAGATTTCTTGAAACAGGACTTTGCAATTTACCCTGTTTAAGACGACATCAGCCGTAGATACTTTCCCAGACATCAATAGCATGTTATGGGTAAGATGAGCGACACCCATGATTTTACGCACTTACGCAAACCCAAATGGTTTCTAGTAATGGCTGAGTTTTTGTTCCATAGATGAATAAGGAGAGGAAGAGAATTTGATAAATAATTGAGTTTGTTCCAAACAAATTGGGTGGCACAAAGTAATGAATATACATGAAAGCTGGTGAAGAGGATGGATTTGCCAGAGCTAAGGAGCGTAGGAGGAGATGAAAGTAGAGAAGTGGCTTTGAAAGAAAGCTTTGAAAGAAAGAAGAGGAAACATGGATGTGGGAGATTTGAGCAGACACACTGAAAGAGAGGAGCTGTAGGGAACTGAGTTTCAAGTGAAACTGAGCTAGAAGGGTTAAGAATGAGAATGTATTACGGAAAATGGGAAATTAAATTGAGTCTTAGCAGTAAGGATGATGGTACAAGACACAGCTGGAGGTGTAGGAAGTGGAGGAGCTTCAGGATCTGGATAAGAGGGCTCCACTAGAGACAATGGTGGGGATTTCAGTGACAAAAAGGCGAACAAGTAATAAGGAAAAGAAATGTGATATTATTCATATGGGGTCTTATTCTCTTTGAATTAAATGGCCTTTACCAAAGAGAGTTTACCTACCGAGGTGCACTACTAAGTGATCTCGAGGATTAATGATATCATAAAAATATAGACATTTTGGGTGTAACAGGATCTGTAGAAGTTGGAGAGACAAATCTTTAGGGTATGGCAGAGGAGGTCACCTAAGAGACTGAGAGGTAATTAGCCGGGAGGAAATTGTCTGAGAGAAAACCAAATTAAGAGCTTCAGAATGCAAACTGAGAAATGTCACTGTTTTTTATCAGTTCTGCCTCTCCTAAAGATTTATAAGGAACATTCATTGCACCAGGCAGTTGCTACTGTGCTAGTGGACTACTGATACAGGAGCAGAATGGCTGGTGTTTAGAACAGATGACATTGCCTTGAGGAAAACGGGTGACAGTGTGCACTTCGAATTTTGTTTTTAAAATTTGATTAAATCAGTTTGCATCTTCCATTAAAACAGAAACAATTTGAATACTAATCTCATTTTTATCAACACTCCAGGATTTTAGAAATAAATGTTGATTTTGCCTGAACTCTATTTTGATGAACTAGCATGTATTGTGAGAAACCTCCCATCTAGGCAGAGAGGTCTGCATTTTGTTTGTTTTACAAAGTGTATTTGCTTGTGGCAGGTATGTTCAAACAGACTTTATATTTAATCTAAACCACCACATTTCAGGAAATGATCTAGCATAAAGTCCATAGTTTCTATTGTCCTCTTCATTTTACAAATAGGAAATCACTGACTGTGATTTCTTGTGAAAAGAATGTATCGATTTCTTAAAAATAGCCTGAGAGTAAAGGTACTTAAAAGGAGTGCAGGAGTTCAGGATCTTTTGGGTTCTCAATAATTTTCTTTTTAGCCTCTTGCACAGGTTTCATTTACATTGCTCTTTCTTGGCATTAAAAAAAAGACTGGGAGAAAGCTGGTGACTTTTTGAGGACTTCACCATGTTATCTTGCTTCTATAATTACATTAACTTAAATCAACTGCTTTACTCCACTCTGAAAATCAGTAAGCTTTACTCAGCCTTATCACATATATTTATCAGCACAGTTCTCTTTTAAAACGTTACTGGCTGTAGCAATTACAGTCTTCATAATTTATGATATTATAATATAAGCTTTTTTTTTTTGCCTCGAGGCCCATAATTTATTTATGTGTTTTTATTTACATAACATATTTATTACTCATGAAAGACACTTCAGTGGTAATGCCAAAGAGCAACAACATGGAATGCATGCACGGAAGAGTGATTTTAAGGTATGTGCCATCTTCTCTGAGATCATCTTGCGAAGCTGGGAGTTCCAATCACCATCCAGAAATGATTAATTCCTTTCTTCTAACTACCATTTCAGCAAACTGCTGCACAAGTGGCATGCATTCATCACGTTCTCTGTGTGTAGATTTAGCATTTAGACTTCTGTTGACACCAGTAGGACTACATGGCTCAATTTCTGTCCATCCATTCAGCAATACATATCTAAGAAAACGAGGCCATATAGGAATACAAGTTCAGTGTTGGTGAACACACTCACTTTCTAAAAGTTCCAGTTTGCTGCCTTATAAACGTTCCATGGCTGAGTAATATGTGTAAATCAAGCTATAAATCTTGAAATGAGTGTCGACTCATTGCTTAATGACTCCAGACTCCTGATTTAATTGTATATTTGTGAGGAACAGTGCATCTTATTGCTTTCCGAGTTATGAGACCCTCAGTATAGTGTCTAGATTCCATAGACTGTTGGTGCTCTGTAAAATTTATATTCTATTAGCCAACTAGACCAACATTAGGAACAAAAGAAGCAAAGCCGGTCTTGGTCTGAAGAATAACTTACTGCTCTAAATGTGAAAGTTAGTAATTGAACATAGTAAAATTGCTAAACCTAACTGGTTTCTGCAGACTTGCAGCTTAAGACTATGTGTAGTGTGAAATTCATGCGAGTCTGCTCCTGGTTTTTAGAGCCTGTTCCTTGCATGTAAGAGTAGTTCCAGTGTCTATGTGCGCGTGTAGATACATCAGCAGAAACGTTAAATGAATAATGGTTCTCAGGCTGAGCCTCTGCTTGTAATAGGAGTGGCTGGTGGATCTCAATGAAAACAAAAGCTTCTGTGGACACATCATCACTATGAAAATTTTACACTTAATCTGTGTCTTAAATTCCATTGGAATATCAAGAGTTCTCAAGATGTGATCAATAAGCTACCCTTAAAATATGACGTATTGAAATACAATGTATTGTCTTGCTTTTAAAAATTAATGAGATCAATAAATTTTATTTAGATGTCCACATTCATGGAATTGATTAATCTTTAATTCTGAAAGGTAAGTGAAAGTGCCTGAAACATTTAGTATAATAATACATTAAGACAATCACTATAAACACAGTGAATCCCATTCCCTAGAGAAGCCAGGAAGGGACGTGTTTTTCATAGGTAATGCTTGTTGCTCTAGATGCAGTGTTTCTTCTGCAGGTTGTAAATCCATCATGGCGTATTAGCGTCAATCGGTTTCTTGTTAGTATCGCTGCTTGCATGGTATTCAAGCGTGATTTTTAGTTCAGCAAGGCGGTGTGTCACGGACTTCTGTACTCACAGATGGCTTTCAGATAAAGAACTAAACACTAGTTGAAACTCAGAGTGAAAGTGTTGGCATGATGTTTTGGCACTATAACTTTAGGTGTTCCTTGCTGAGACTGTGGCAGGTGGGCAGGACGGTTGTGCTAAGAAGCTGATATTACAAGAAATATCACGCTTGATTCAAGCAGTCTGCCTCAGAGGCAGTTTAACCAACTCCAGGGAGACCAATGAAAGATCGTACAGTTTTTAGCAGGATTTTTCTTTTCTTTTTTTCCAGTGTGATCACAGCTGTTAGAAGACCATAGGCCAACTCTGTCAGCATTTACTGATAAGTTACCACTATTGAACAAGGACTTCCATGTCAGGCAGAGTGACGCATGGTGGAATATTTTACTCATGCTATTTGTATCAGGGAAGGAGATGATTCCACTTTGCAAACAAACTTGCCTCGGCTGTAAATGTTTATGGAACACTTTCTTCCTGAAGCGAGTAGATATATTCAGTTATAGGTGGTACAAGTTGATTTCTACCACGCTGAAGCAAAGCTGTTTAAAAATAACCAGCTAATGTTAGTCGTGATGTCCCAGCCAAGTATGTCTCTAATATAACCTTAATAATCCTCACATTGACTCCTGAATAGCACATTTGTTTTGAAAATTGCTATTTTGAGTGAGTCAGAGCAATTTGTGAATTTAGGTTAGAGTGGATGTGTTTTCCTGAAGAAACTATCTCGAAAAAGAATCATGGTTCATTGTAACTACACTGCCATGCCTTATACACTTTGCAGTGCCCATGCCAAGATTTGAGAGCTTATTTGCTAATTGCAGATGAATACACCACTTAATTAATTAGGTGCTACACACCCTCAATTGTATGTATCTATCATACCAATTTAATTTATAGTGATACATTTGTCTGGATAATTTGTTGTCCATGGGGGGAGGTAAGTCATGCTGTTTATTTAAGGCATCTAATTTAGGTGCGATTTAGGACACCAGAAGTCAGGAACTTCAGTTTCCCTTGTTGGGGAGAGTAACAGGTACCTCCAGTGGGCAATTCAAAGCATGAATACACTGGACATGTGAATGTGCTCCTCCTTGTGAGCAGTAGTGATGAAACTAAAGAGTTTATCTTAAGAAACAGGATGAGGAACTAATCACTAGGCATTCTCATGGGTTGCCAGAGCCTTGGATTCAGTTCCTCCTTATCTTAGACTTTTTATGTGTCCACGGAAGCACCTAAGCTTGCCGACTTTTTCTGTATCCAGCTCCTATTAACGATGTGACTGTCCTCAGTCCTACAAGGTGACAGTCATCTGTGTCTTGAAAATCTGATTCTTGCTTGCTGAAATTTGGTTGTCTTTTTGTATGCTCTTTGGGACGATGTACAGTTTAGTTATTTTCTCTCTTGTATCATTGTCTGCATGTCATAGAAAAACATGAAGCATCTGTGCTTTAGGAATTATCGTAACTGGAGCATAGAAATTACTTGGTATATGTACGTGTGTGTGTACAGCTAGGCATAAGCTTAAATACACAGTACAGGACATTGCAAAGGCAAAGTGATGTACATAGCATTACTGTTTTTAATACTAGCCTTTAAAGAGTTAGCAATTTATCAAGGAAGCAGACAGGATCTTAACATTTTTGTATTTAATTTTAAATTAAAATTTTTGCTGAGGTTTGGAGGGGAATCTCACTCACAAACTATTCCCCCAGATAAAACTAAACCGAAACAAGCAGTAGCTACATGTAGAGGAAAAGATTTGGTATACATTCTGTAACTGTAACTTTGTTAAGTTTACTGAGGATGCTTACGGTGTGGTTGTCAGAATATATTTGCTGCCTAAATAAACAACAGATCATGTCAGTACATTTGAGAGATCTTAATATTGTTCAAGAATTGATTTACTAAATACATAATTTGATGGTTTTAATTAATAATATGCTGCAGTGTGGAGCTCTGTCACAGTGGCCCTAAGGTCAAGACCTGTAGTTTATGGACTATTAATGAGCCATTAAGTCATTGGCTCATCTGACCTGCAAATCTATCAGATTGATGGATAGCAGAGACGTTTATGTTCCTAATAGGTATTCTATTTAACTTCCAAAATTTTCAAGCAAAATTTGATCACTGAGTAAAATGAAATGAGAAGAGAGCTTAACAAATTTTTTTAAGGCTATTTCATCACCTTTCACCTAAAAGCAGATATTAACTTGAAGAATACCACTGCTGTCTTCACTGTTCTTCCAGGACTACTGACTGAACAGTTCAACTAGTTAATTTCTTTTCTTTAAAAAGAGGGAATCAAAATGAATTTTACAGATCTTTTGAATGCATAATATCAAGCATAAATTTTAATTGCACTTCATTTACTAAGTGGTGCATTACCTCATCCTTTGGTTTTAACAATGGATTTTCTATAAATCTTCATATGGTTAAATATGATAAACTGCTCAACATATCATGGAACATGGCAGTGCTTATTAGCACTTGAGAAGTTATTGACTGCTTATCTTGATTAATCTTTTATGGGTCTCTGTAGTATTAATCCCACAGAAAAGACTTTGGAAGTTCTGTAGCATTAGTCTCCTCATTCACACATTCGCCTTCAATTACATGGATTTCTCTGACTGCTCTTGCTAGATTAATTATAACCTCTTTGTCACCAGATCTTGCTTTCAGTTTATCAAGAATAAGAATTTCAATGAAAAATACATATTTAAAAGATTCTAAGAAAGAGTGGCATTAATGAGACAAGATGTCTCCTGCAATTTGGTAGAAGGAAGGAAATCTTAGATTTCTGGCATAAGGAGAAGCAAGTGTCAATTTTAGTGGTACAGTTTATGAAATACGGCTTTTGCCAGATATTCAGCTGCTTCATTTCACATACAGCCTGGGAAGATTCCTCTCATGTTTTGTCTTAATGACAAAGCTTTTCTGTATCAAGTACTACCAGTTTTATCGTAAAGAATAGGAAGACTGCAGCTTAGTCACGACATTAATCTTTGAGAAGGAAGGCAAACATACAAGACCTGCTGGATAAATGCTGTGTCCTTGAGGGTAGGTTTCCTGTGCCCCAGAGAAGTACCTTCTCTGCTCAGCTACAAGAAATTTTAGAATCTATTGCTTCTAAATTTTTAAATGCAAATCTTGATATGTTTACATCTTCTTTCTGGTGAAGAGTAAAATTAAACACCACGATTCAAAATGTCATGACGTCTTTCGTTTTGGACATCCTAAAGTCAAAGAGCATAATGTACACAGAATTCACTTGTAGGTAGAAGGACTTAGAGGTCACTGGAACAAAAATATCCTGACCACTGATTTGAGAAACTACTTTAAGCCACAAGATACAAGAAATTAATATTTCAGTTTTAATTCTATAGAATGTAATTGTTTCATGGTCAAATAGTGACGAATACTCGCATGCTGTGTGGTTTGCCATCACCATCCCACTGTGTTCTTGGTCTCAGTCTCTGCTCTCCCTCTCCTCTTGCTTTGCAGTCACTCCAAATACGCATTTAATGAACGCTGGGGTTTGGGGAGGAGGGGAAGAGAAGGCTTTGTAGCCACTCAGTGTCCAGCCTGGACTGTGTTGTGACAGCATTATGGACTTTGCATTTGTCACCTTTGTGCAAAGACATTAAAGGAATCTGCATCTAGCATGTGTGTACATTGAAACCTTAGTGGACCGTACAGTTATGGATGAGTCCTAATCTGATGCTGTGAAACAACAAGAGGATGTGGAAGTTTCCAGTGATTTAAAATCGGGTTGATTTTGCTCCAATTCAGAAGAGTGGAAAAACTGTCACTGTCTGGAAGGGACAGGGGTCAATCTGGTGCTGCTGCAGCAGCACTTGTGATGATCTCACAGGTTTAAACCAGAGCAACAGAGCTCTGAAGTAAACAAACAAAACGCCCATAGCAATGGAAAGCTAGTTAACATAATACTGAAGGAGTAATGAGTCACCTGCCTGATTAATAATGGGCAGATTTTCAATATCAGCATACTTTATTGTCATCAATCCCTGTTGCATGTGTAGGAGCTGGAGTACAACCAAAAGGAGAGGAGTAGAAAGGACCTTTGGTTTCGTAGGTCAAAAGGAAAAAAAAAAATAAGCAAGCAAATGAGCTCAATTCCTGTTTCTATTTAAGTTGAAATGAAAACATCATTTGACCTTCAAAAGGTCAATATTTCACCCTGCATTAGGACTTTCCCCTTTTCCGTAACATGCTTTTGTATTCAGTGCTAGCCGTTGAGAGCTCTACCGTCTTCATAGATGTGCTGCGAGAGGCTGAACTAATCCTGGTTATTGGGCTTCCCAGGGAGGGTGCCACGAGAATGCAAATCATGGACAATATGGATGACTGACTGCGTATGCGTGGACATCTGTAAAGGAAACTCTCCTGTCTGCATTGTATTCCTAGGAATATTTTGTAATACGTGCTACTTCTGAAAGCTTAAGTTGAATGTTAACTATTTATGGAGTATTAACAAAGTTATTACCTAGGCAGACCAAGTCCCTCCTTCCAGACACACTGAACAGAGAAATAGACCTATGGTGACTTCCCGGCCCTGGGAGTTTTATCAATCACATCACAAGAACAAAGATTCCACTGCACAGATCCCTCATATTTCATGTAGTGTCAGAAAAGGCTTAAATGCAGATATTTCGGTTTATGGGAATGTGCAGGCTGCGCAGAGAGACAGCAGCCTGCTATGAAATTCTCAGTAAGTTGGCATAAAATAGGATTTATTCTTGGGCTGTGCACTAAATGGATACATTAGCCAAAAGATCTCTATAGGGGAAAAGAAGTGGGCCATGACTCTAGTGTTGCCTGAGGGTCATGGCAGCAGCTGCAGAGCAATTGTCCTTTGTGTCATGCAAAATGTTCATCTCCTCTTGTTTCCACATGGGTCTCTACAGAGGGAGAAAGATTTTATTCTCTAATAGTATTGGGAAAGTTATTCCAGACATTTTCAAAGGGTAAACTCCTGATGTTTCCTATTAAGCTATACAGTCATTTGAAAAAAAAAATAAAATCAGTCTGGAAGAATCCTCAAGTTTCTTTGATTTTATTTTGAAAAAGCAGATCAGAGAAATGTCTTTCAAATGCATGGTAGTCACGTCTCTAAATTTCTCTCTGTATCCAGATTGTGTGAAAGGTATTGCATTTTTCAAGTTGGCTTTCTGAACTTCCTAAACAAATTTGGTAAACAGGTAACTAAAACAAAGAGCTGCAAATACTAGACAGGTCCGTATGAGCAAATGTCAAATTTGCACAGGGAAAAGTTCAGTTTAAAATTTAGTGAGCCGGTTTCAAATTGTACTCTGTCTCTACAATATTTGCAAGTAAGAGCCTTTAGGTTCTAGTCTGATTTACATAAAAATGTGCACGTGCAACACCAGTGTCTTTCTTGAGGGTGCTACCCTTGTGCTGGACAGAACTTGTGCCGGACAACACTTGTGCCCTCTCCCAGCCCTTTAACATCCACATGCTCAGAAACTCGGCAGCATATACCAGCCATCCTCCAATTTATGGTGCAGCAACCCTTTAAATTCAGTTAGCAAACTCACGTGAAACACTTTGCAGTTTTTGGTGTTTGAGGGCCTTTGTGGTTAGATGGTTTTACTATGCTGCTCTGTGTTTTTTCCTTTAATGAAAGATACTTTTACTTGAAAAAATAAGCTTTGTAGGAAAGCTTATTTTTGCTCAAAATCATGCTACACTACATCAGAAATGAACATGTTAAAAATTAATTTTCACTTACAATCTCTTCACTTAAAGGGTAACCCATAATTCTCATAATACTCACTTGAACTTAATGTTTTCCTGTCTTCTAATGGACAGTAATTGAGAGGGATCCATCATCTAAATTATACTCTAGTGCAGAGAATCACTTAGAAAAATGGTGCTATAAACTGGAATCTCTATGGTAAAAATCAATCCCTGGAAGCTGGTTAGTTTTAAGAACAGATATTACCTATCTGCTAGGCTTATATGTAGTTTCATTGTGGTTATATTCATTTACATATGGAGTTTAAGCCCACCATTTTTCTGATATGAAATCGAGCTACAATTATTTTTATTTCCACAAACTTCCATGGAAGACCGTGTCTTCTTCACTGCCATAACTGGGCACAGTTTGCAAGATTTTAAGGATGTCCTTACAACATTAATTAACAAATGCTTTTTTTTTCAGCTGAGGGTGTCAAGAATTCTTTTCTTATTCACGTTGGGTCCATAACATATTCTAGCTGACTGCCTTTTCTAAGTTGTGGGAAAATCCTAGGAAGTAAGACCTGAGGTAAGAACACTATTGTTCTCCCCAGCTGTATAAGGGGATCTTCTCTGGCTTGAGTCCTTCTATTGTAGCAGAATTGGTGAGAGATCACCAAATTGACTGGGAAAAGCCTGGATCTAAGTCATTGGTTGTTGGATGTTTGAGACTACATTTCTGGAGAGACATCATTTTGAACCAGCCCAGTTCTTAGCCATCTCCTCCTGACTGCTATCCAGGGCACAATACCAAGTGTGTATGGATATGATCCTACCAGCATGCCTATTCCCCAGTTACAGTTTAATCAGATAGATAGATAGGTAGGTAGGTAGATAGATAGATAGATAGATGGATGGATGGATGGATGGATGGATGGATAGATAGATAGATAGTTAGATGGATGGATGGATAGATAGATAGATAGATAGATAGATGGATGGATGGATAGATAGATAGATAGATAGATAGATAGATGGATGGATGGATAGATAGATAGATGGATGGATGGATAGATAGATAGATAGGTGGATGGATGGATGGATGGATAGATAGATAGATAGATGGATAGATAGATAGATAGATGGATGGATGGATAGATAGATAGATGGATGGATACCTAGAGCACTGAGTGCATTATTGAGAGAGTTTAATACAAGGGCACTAATGAGGGCCTTGAGACTATCACAGAAACATGATCAAGTATCTGTGATCCTTATGTTTGTTTTAATGAATGTAGGGCAAAACACTTCCATTTTATTTTCTGTGTTTTGCAGCTGGAATTTTGAGATGTGGTGGAAAAAATTTCTCTGGAGTAATTTAGGAATCTTGGAAGACCCAGAGATAAATGCATTTCTGAATCCCAGACCAATAATTTAATCAGAAAATATTTATCTCTGCTCCTCATACTCTTGCAAACTCTGAGGGCCAATAGGGCTACGTAAAACTTTAGCAATATGTACTGGATACCATACTTGAAAATTATTAAGAAATTCATCATAAAAGACAGAAATGAGTCTCCTCTGACCAGCTCTGACCTTGATATATCCTTCTCCCCTGACACATCAGTTTTTGTTTTCAATAGCTGTGAGAAGCATCTTTCTCCGAGAAAGTGGGGATAATCCTTTTGCCAGTTTATAATCAAAACACAAAGCAATTGCAAAAGCTGTCAGCTACAATGACTTCTTCAGGATAAAAAATACCCTTTGTTTTTCCAGTAACTACTAATGGTTTAAAACACTTTTGTAATAATCTGCACTTTGGGGATAGGGCTAGTTTTATATATCTTTATTGGAAAAAACCCCCAACAAATCTCCAAAAATTCAGCAGTCTTGATACATATATGAAGGATTTCCTTCTTCCTTTATAGCATAACCTTTTATTCTTTTTTTTCCCCAATTCCCCTGATTTAGACAGAGGCAGCCTGACAGTGTCTGATGCTATTCTTCTTGCCCCTTATGTATGCCTTCTCACAGACTATGATATCACAACTCATTAATCAGGCAGCGGGCTGGCTCAAGTGAGCTCAGAGTGTGGGCCAATGCCAGTGCTCCTGATTCATCTGATTCATCAGGTGATTTTTTTCCCTGGTGTAGTCACAGAAATGTATAAATAGGAACAGTATTCAATATTTTATCCGCAGGCTAAATTTGAAGGTTTCACTGAGATCAGGTGTATAAGATGGGCTGAGCATTTAAAGCAAGATTTGTCAAGCAGATGGATTAGGTGGCAATTGCTAAAATACTGTGTAACTAGAGAGGGTTTTTTTAAGGGCGTGATGAGGGAGTCTGTGCCAGCTTTTATAAAGAAATGTGAAAAGAAATAAGGAGTCTTCACCTGCTTTACATACTCCTATAGAAGCCAACTTACTTGCTCTGGGTTTTGTTAGTGAACTACGGAAAGCAGATCACTAACCAATGTTCAGACCTGCTGGTGGAGTTACCTGGCTGCAGAGAGAAAACCCTAATGGTTCCAAAGTCAGGCAAGATGTTACCCTGAATGGGTTAATGAGGAGGCGCTGGGTTTTGTCATTAACACTATTTACATTGCTATTTCCAAAATATTGGTCAACAGAATCCCAAGGATAAATGTTAGCACTTGAAGAAAAAAAGTTGTTGTTAAAGGAAGGCAGAGAAGTTTTGGAAATGAAACGCTGTTGGTTTAACTTGTATTTTTGTGCCCTTGGCAAGTGGGGAAAAGAAACTAGGGAGGTGACTGAACTCATGCACCTTTTGCTAAAGGTTGTTCGTTGTATTGGAGTCCATTTTTTTTTTTCTCTCCAGGTGGAGCATCTTGGCTGAATGAGCATTGAGCCTCGTCCAGGGGTGACTGGTGAGTTTCAACATGACAGCAATGCTAGGACATTCCTTCTGCTTTTCTGACATTCACTTAAATTTTACCATCCTGTGTGCCAGTTCTGAAAAACTGCAGAAGACAGCCAGCAGTTAAGGACTGAACTGCAGCTGCCTCCTTTGCAGAGCAAATGCCCTCCAGGAAAACAAAGAAAACAGCAAGAGGAGCAAGGCCCAAGCTCTTTACAGCATCCCTACAGATGACAATCTGCAACCGACCGTGTCTGGGACAGCACACAGGAGTACACTGCAGTTTTTTCACTTTTCCAGTGCCAGCATGATGTACACTGGGATGCTTGCATTGTTGCCAGCAAGCGCCAAGATGAGGCTCTACCAAGTGTGGAAAAAAAATACTCTTAAAAGACAGATTTCCATCTTAGTGAATGCAGAAACCTTTGTTTTCCAGGACTTCACTGGTCCAGGCTACTGAGTCTGTATGTTCAGAGGGTAAACAGCTGATTAACAGCGAGTTTCTGGGTGTTGATTCTACCTCCTGAATGAGCTTTTTCTTTTCAGTCCGATGGCAGTAACATGGGGGTAGGTTAGTTGCATCTGAGTTGCCTAAGAGGGAACTCAAGTGTTATTCTGTGGCACAACGTGTTGATGAACTGTGCATTTGAGGATGAACTGTTGTGAAATCATCAGCAATCTAGCCGTCAGAAGATATCCCCTTTCTTTCTATATCTTGATTACCATGAGCTCTTCTACTTGCTTTTCTACTTGCTTCTCTACTGCTTGATTACTATGAGCTTTTTTATTTTCTTCCTGTGCATCCTATTTCTTTTTTACTGCCCCCACAAAAACCTTCCTTGCCTATCTTTTCAGCTTTTTTATTCTTCAAAGAGCTCATTCTTTTCTGATTCAAAAAAAATGCAGGCTTTGCAACCTTTTTCACATCTCTGTCAGTACCATTCTTGTGCTCTTGCCTATGATTTCTCCACTTTCCTTTGAAGCCAGCCAAGTCCACTTCTTCATGTGCCCAAGTTTTCATTTTTTCTACTCTGATACAGAGAATTCCTGTCCCTTCCCTGTGACTTAACCCCTTATTCCATATCTATTTCTTTCAGCGAACAGGCTCACAGGTCATAAGGAAGGCTCTAGATGCATAGCAGTGCTTATGTTAGCACAAAAAATACTTACGTAGACTGGGGTAAAAAAAGGTCTTGGCCAGTTCAAGCCTTTAATTGTGTATGATGTTACTTCTTCCTTTCCTTCCAAACTTAGTTTGTGTATGGTCTCAGATACTAAACTCTTTAGGAAATCTACTTAAAAATATTTGAAGAGCACCTTACTCCAAGTACAACGCAGGGGCCATGGTCAGCCTTGCCCATCAGCAGTATCAGGAGATGTCCACATGCCTCTAGCATTTGAAGGCTCTATTCGTTCCCCCACTATGCCAAATTGAGCTGGTCTGTATTTACAATGATCCAAATCAAAGTTGACTATGACCAAAGTTTTAGTAAAACATTCTTCCTAAAGTATGACAGTGAAGCCAATGCTCTTATTGTTTCCCGCTGTGTCTTTATTTGCATGTTAATGGCAGATTATTGTTGTCTTTTCCAGTGTACTTCCCCAGAGACTCTATGCATGTTTTTATTGATTAGTTCCTCTTCATTTAACATTTAAATGGATATTTTCAAATTGGTGCAAAATTATAATAGTGTGTTTGCTCAAGGCATTTAACTGTGGTATTAGCAGAATCATCCAAGTCTGCTGATTATGCATGCTCTGTACAAAAGAGTTTAAGGACTGTACTGCAGACCTGCAATTAGGTCTGAGTTACACAAGCAGATGAATCCTGGGCCAAAAGCATCCATCATCTCATTTATCTTCCTCAAATATTAGTGCAGGTGAAGTATGAAGGCAGAAATTAATGCAAGAAGAAAACAAATCTGAATTTGTAGCCCTCAGAAAATTTCTTAATCTTTTTCCAGCTCATATGAATGTTACATTCTGATCTTATATATGGTCTAAATTATGTCTTCCCATTGAAGTAGAAACTTGGAAGCGGAAGCTTTCAAAACAGGGGGTTTTATTAGGTGAGCATGGATACACTTAACTGCATGCAGTAGTGAAAATTTTGGCTACGTGAACATGCACTGTAATGACTGGTTTGCAGCTTTAAGAGCAATCTCACCAAATTACATAAAACTCTTCTGGCTTCCTCAATATCTAAGTAGAAGAGGTGTAAAAGGTGAGGTTTCAGCAAATAACGTTTTATTTATATAATTTTATTTTTTGGGGGGTGGGTGGGGAGGGGCATGTAGTGAGGATTTATGGGTTCTACTGGCCTTGCAAATTGACTTACTTCATTGTCTTTACATGGCTGGCAATAGTTTCCCTGCTCTTTCTGAGAGGCTTGAAGATATGGTCATCCTTGTCTCATTCCTTCTGAGTTCATCTTCTAGCCAGTACTTTTAAATAGTCTCAGGGTGGCGTTGGATGCCTGCTAGCAGATCCCAGATCACAGTTGCAACCTGTTCAAAACACAAATGACACAACAGACATTTTCACAACAGACAAACCCAGGTCTTCTGGCTGAATTCAGCTTTGTAAATTAGAATCGTAGGAGGCACTGGATGCACTGGCCTACACAGGTAACTCTTCGCCTCTCGGTTTTCACCCAATTCTGTGGAATTAGTGTAGCTTGTACTGGAAAAGTTCTGTACAAACAAATCCACTTCAGATTTCAAATAAATGGTGTTATCTTATTTTTGGTAAAACTAGCACATTCCTTGAATGTCTAATCAAATGTTCTTTAAGATCAACATTTTAATTCACAGATAGTTTCACAGGGTGCATTTGTATTTGTTAGGACACTGAAATGACTGAATCTCAGTCTCCTTCTTTGGAACGAAAATAATTCAGAGACCTTTCTGGGCTGGGTTGTCTGGGAGCCTGCAGCAGGAGGAAGACAAGGGGTCCCAGCTGCTGCTCAGCAGAGCCTTGTGTCAGGGAGAGAGGCAAACACAGGGCTGGAGTCCTTCCTGTGGTGAGTGCCTGTTGTTCCCGAGGACATTATGGATCTCTTTCCTTTATGCATTATAAAAGAGTCTGTTAAAGTTTGAAACATTCAGACTGGGAATGTAACATAGCTAAAGCCTAGAGAACTGGGGTGTGGACATATTGGTCCAGCTGCCTAATGCGGCACAAAAGCACATTGCTTACAGAATCTGAAATTACGTAAGAATTGGTTGAAGGTCGAGTTTTTGCCTGTAACTCCGCATTTCCTGGCTGTCATCAGCTTAAAGCAAGCCCTAATGTTATTTTAATGTAGTTTGGTGTGTGGATTGCATCAAAGTATGTTGTATATTGATTGCTCAAACCTCAAAGCTCTGGAGGTAAATCTCTGCTGAGAAGTGTCAGAACTTCAGTTAATTCACGTATTGATAGGCGTAAGATGTCACTATTGTGCTTATTGTAGAGCTAACATTTGTATTGAAATTTTAATGCCCATGGTGTTTAGCCTTCCTAGACTATGGCAATCTAATAAAAGAACCTTCTCCCGTGTACAAATCACTGCACATTACTGAAAACTGTAGAGAAGATAAATCAAGATTTTCGATCAGTTTAGTCTTCAATCGTTTTTTCCAGCAGCACAGAAAATAGAGCCCAAGTTGTACTTACACTTTGATAGCAAGGAGATGTTTAACGTCAAGGCTGGAGATTAACAGTGACAAGTTATATTGTAGAGAATGTGAAAAGGTGTTTATACTGAAATATTAATTTCTAGATTGATGTAAAACTCCACAATCGAGGCCACAAATCAGTGCTAAAATCAACTGGATTATGCATCATTTATGCTAATACTCTAGGTCAACATGCTCAAAAACTAGCCCACAGTCTCAAAATCTTGAAATTAATCTAGGATGATGAATGTGTTTTTTGCACAATGTCTTACATTCTTGAACTTTGGTAGTATTGACCACAACAGAAAAAAAGTCTTTTTCCTCTTCATTTTCACCGACTGTTCCTCCTCTGTTGAAGACTTATGAAGCGTTTCATTAAAAGATCTGTATCTAATCAATAAAGGTGGTAGTTTATTTGTAATGAACACCTTATTGCATGATTCAGTCTCTTTCGCTGTTTGTGAGTTACCTGCATATAGTTTATAACCTTCAATATCTGTTCATTGTACAGAAAGAAGTATTTGAATACATTCCAGCCTATGGGCTGCACTTACCTTGAAATCAAGAGTTTATCAGTGTCTGCTGTTTATTCTGCATGATTGGTCACCAAGGGCATGTGGTGGCTTGTTTGGTTTTTTTTTTCCAGTTTCTGTTCTGAAAACCACCGAAAGCTTTTAAGCTGCAGCTGCTTCTACCTGGAAATTTAGGTCTGCAGTGGATAATGAAGTACAGAATAATCATTATATAGCTGAAATCTTCTGCAGTAATGGAGGTATGTCTGGGATAGACAGTTTCCTGGAAAGAAAAAGTGTATTTAAAAAATAAAAAAACCATTCACACAAAGGAATTTCTGGTATGTTAGCCATCAGAAGGCTGCCATTGGTAAACTGTCCCACATTTAGGGTCTAACTTGTCTAACACCAATTTATTTTCTTAAAGTAGATGGCAAATGCATAGCTGGTCAGAACTACATTTCCCAAAACACAATTCATCCAAAAAAAAAAAAAGAGTCTGCTGGCATGTGCTCCAAAGCGGCATGCTGGGAGTTGTAGTGTGGGCTGGCAAAGCAGCTGCGTAAAAACACGAGGATGGCCGTATATAGTCTTTTATCAAGTGTAGTTGCTTTGGGTTACCCATGAAAGACTTTTTGGGAAGTAATCGCTATATGAAGTCAAAGGGACAAAAAACCTCATGCATCCTGAGATTAGGAGTGACTCCTTTCCCTTCGTGTTACAGGTGGCTCTCCAAAACTGAAGGAGCGAAATGTTTGACTGCCCTGGCTGGACAAGAGAGAAAATGCATCGTGGTTTTGGCATTACACATTTTGGACAGATTAGAAAATAGTCCGCTAATTAGGGGAATTCCAGGCATGTACAGGAAGCATATTTCAGTAACCCATGATTATGCTGGGTTTCATATAAAGCTATTTGTTTGGCTGCCAAAGTGTTTCATGGTGTGATGCCAACTGTAATGCATTCAGAACACAAGCTAAAGAAAACCCTCCAAACTTTGATGCTTGATGAGTTCATAGGATGGGAACACAAAGACAAAGAACCTTGAAAACCTCAACATGAATAATTAAGGTAAATAGACAGACTGTTCTGTTTTGTGATTAAAACATAAGGAACTTTCAGGCATTACACAGCTATCTAGAAACTCAAAACTTCTTAAAACAAAAGCATGTGCTGTAGTATCTCTATTATCTAACTATTACACCACACAATTTATTATGAGCTGACTACATAACAAATTATATAAC
>NW_010406064.1:1047-1294 GCF_000710305.1 Buceros rhinoceros silvestris | reverse complement strand
AGGAGGCCGAGCCCGTGGGGCGCCAGTACGAAGCCGGCCCGGTAGCGGTAGTTCTTGTAGCCAACGAAGCAGATGCCGCTGACGGAGTCACCATCCACCTGGTGGAGGTGAGGACGGCGTGGGGGTCACCCGGGGGCGGCCACCCCTCCCCGCGCGTCCCGTCCCCCCCGGCAGGTCCCGTTACCTGCGCCACGGCCAGGATGGCCACAGTGAGGACGAAGGGGATGGACCAGGTGATGAGGTGGAA
>NW_010406064.1:469-770 GCF_000710305.1 Buceros rhinoceros silvestris | reverse complement strand
GACGCAGGAGAGCGTCTCGTTGGAGCTGCAAGGGGAGGCGAGACAGGAGCGTCACCAACCTCCACGAGGGGACGCGGGGAGGAAGAGGGTCCCTGGAGCATCCTCCACGTCCCCACGAGGCCAGGGACCCCCAGGAACCCTCCTTGGTCCTGGGGACACCTCTTGGCACATGGCCGTGGTGGGACGGGGACAAAGATGACACGTACGTGGGCTCCCCCAGCCGCATGGTGCCGTCGGCCCGGCAGACGATCTCGTTGCGGGCGCCGTCCATGAACTGGGCCAACCAGCCGATGCTGCCCAC
>NW_010406064.1:0-220 GCF_000710305.1 Buceros rhinoceros silvestris | reverse complement strand
GAAAGGACAGCTTGGTGCCTGGCCCCCTTTTGGGGACACCTCCCCAGCGTCCCCGCCACATCTCACCAGGGTGAAGAAGGTGCAGAAGATGGTGACGGAGCTGAAGGCGGCGATGTAGACGTGCATCTCGCGGTGCTCCATCTCGGTGAAGAGCGGGTTCTGGCACTGGATGCCGCAGCCCTCCACGTCCTCGTACCAGCTCTTGGGGTTGTCCGTCCGC
>NW_010406063.1:568-774 GCF_000710305.1 Buceros rhinoceros silvestris | reverse complement strand
GGTGGTGCTGGGTACCCGCCTGCGCTCACCTTGAGTGCACGCTTAGTGCCCATCCTCCCCAAAATGTCCTCCTGGCCATCCTGTCCTGCCAGGCATGTGGCGGTGCCACCCCGGCAAGCTCTCCCTGCCACCCTAGAGCCCCTGTGCTCCCCTGCAGATGGGCCGAGCCACACTGGACCCTCCAATCTGGAGATCCTGGAGCGAGG
>NW_010406063.1:0-220 GCF_000710305.1 Buceros rhinoceros silvestris | reverse complement strand
TGAATGGGGTGACACCTTCCCTGCCCAGGTGAGCCTGGGGCCGCGGGAGACGAGCACTGTGCTGCGGTGGCTGCGTGCAGGGACGGAGTACCAGGTCACCGTCACCGCCCAGTATGCCAACAGCGTCGGCGAGTCGGTGTCCGGCCGAGCGCGCACCCGTGAGTGTCTGTGCCCGTGGGAGTGGGGGCACACGCAGGCGCTGGGTGCTCATCCCTGGCTC
>NW_010406062.1:24821-32422 GCF_000710305.1 Buceros rhinoceros silvestris | reverse complement strand
TCCTTCCCTCCCTTCCTTTCCTCCCTTCCTTTCCTCCCTTCCTTTCCTTCAAATATTTGAAAGATTTCTCATGAAATTTCTCTGCAAAATCGTTCACCTCTCCCCAGAGAAGATCTGAACTGTTCAGCTGTCAGGTTTAGTTTATATCCTTTATCCAACAATTTAAAGCAACTACTCACAGTCCCTTAAGGGGAAATAGGAAATGTCTTCCATAAGTTCCAACCTTTGAATCCTGAAATACTCATTCTCTCCTTCTACAACAATTTCTTACCTCACATCTCTTAGCATAGCTTTCTCTGTTCCTCCTTGGCAGAGTCTCAGAAAACCTGCCTACTCTATTTGTAAACCTTCACAGGCTTCTTCATATGACCTTCCTGGTTATACTATTTTAGCTTTTCCTCAAGTCAATGCAGAGAGGCACAAAAATCTTTTCTGCTTCTACTCTCCCTGTTGAGGAACTCGTATCTTGAAAGAAAAGGCACAGACACCAGCATTTACCTTTTTTGGTCACTCTTCAGGCACTTTTAACAGAAAGAGCAGGAAACTGTCTCATTCCCTCTTTCCTTGACTTTCTGTAATAAAACTGTTCATATCTCATACAGCGCTTATGCTTTCTCACCTTTCATGATGAGAACTACTACACCAAACACATACGTTTGTGAGTAGTTTCTTGAACTAAGACTGTGCTGTCTATACAGATCACAAAGGGAACAACAACAAAAAATCTGAATTAAAAGTTCAAAATACAGTTTTCTGGTAAAAAGGTTCCACATTAGAGAATATTGCAGTGTTTCAAATGATTTGAGTTTCATGCTAAATCAGGAAAAGAAAAAGTCTTGTAGACCGTACTTCTTTTTCCTATAATATTTAAGATTGTCAAGATGCAGTTTACCTCAGACAGCTTGAATTGGCCTCAACTTGTATTTCCCTGATCCTAATATTCTTTTACATTAGTCCCTGTAGACAGATTTCCCAGCAGCTAATAATATTCTCAAACTTTTTATACCTTGAAGAATAAACCATCAGGTGATTCATCGAAAGGTACAGTGTCTTCCTCTGACATTTAAAGTTTTGTTTAGCTCCTCCACTGCTGGGATCTTTTTGCTTTCTATTCCTTCGCTTTTCTAGGGAAGTGGCCCCGTAGCAGGAAACTGTGAAGAGACTATTCTTGGAAAGCTTTATCTGGGTAGCGAAAAGGAGCAAGGAGGCAACCTTAGTTCCACCTCCCAGTGAAGGTGTCTCCAAGTAAAATTCTGCCTCCGTATGGCCTTTCCCAAGGGAATAATGACTATTAGAATGTAGTCTTGGTTTATCATACTGATGATTATAAATTCTCTGATGGACTATGAATTGTGAACTAGTGGTTTATTTTCAGTCTAAATTATCAGCTAATTATTATTTCTCAGGCAAGCAATAATCCATTTCATAAGGGAAAGCCTTCAAAGGGAATATTTTCAATCAAGAACACAAAGAGCTTATAAATACAAAGCAAAGAAAGGTTAATCTCAGCTTGGTGCAAGCTTTCTCCCTTCTCTAAGCAGTCCAGAGCCTCAAGTGGTTGGAGAGGCCTTGAATACAGAGATTTTCATTTACCCCTCTGCTATAATCCATTTAAAATGCACAGTTGTGAAACTGATTAGAATGTTAAGGACAGCAGCCTGAAACTGAAATTGTGAAATGGTGAAAAGGAGAAAGATAATAGTCTCCTTCCTCCTTGTAAGTCATTAGTGTCTGAGCACTGCTGCCTTTCTCCCAGAAGACAAGAGACTGGAGTGTTGATGGAAAGTCTGCCCATTGAGTTTTAAAGCTTCACTGCATTGATCAGAGATGCTGGAAAGACTCACATGAAGTAGAGCAGCAGATCACTAAGGTTATGTGTGCAATGCGCAACAGATGTGCCTGCAGCTCACCACCAGTCTTGGGCTGGACAGCTGGGGAGTTGCCCAGAGCATGCTGATGGTCCACCTGAGCCTCTTGCTCACAGAGGAGGAATCACCAGACAAGCAGAAGGCTTATTTGCATTCTGTCACAGACTCTTTTGCCTGTTTGATCCCAGCTCTGGGAAAGAAAAAGTACTAGCATAGCTGTACCAAGGATCACAGCACCTAGGAAAGCATGACTCACCAGAGCCCATGGCATAGCACTCTTCAGAAAGCCAAGTGGACCTCAGCAACACACATCATCAGTTCCTCTCACCTTTCAAAAATTTTCTTTTAAACTCAACTTTTTTGTCTTTCATTGTCATGTTTTACATAGCAAGGATCAAAGGAAATTATGCAGCTGCCTTTTTAGTCTTCTACAAAACAAGAATTCCAAGACTTTAATTTTATTTTATGTGCTAAGTCATAACTCCTCAGTCCAGCCTGCCTGTTTCTCTATCTTTGAATTTCATTTGGGTGCCTGAAATGTTGAGCAGTTCATTTGCCTGGCTGATACCTCAAAATGCCATACAAGCATCACTATATAATTTGATGGATTTTTTGAGTATTAATTCAGCTGGTGCAGCTGAGTTTCCCTGAGGGACAAGTGGTGGTGAGGAGGGGCAGAGGAGACAAGGAAGAACAAAAGCACGGCAATCTCTAATGCAAGTGAGGGATGAGAATCAATGGTATCACCAGATGCTAGACCGTGCTATGATAAGAAACTGAAGGTATTTTTCAGAGGTTAGAAAAATATTTACAAAACCAAAATACAAAATACTGGGGGAAAATAACTAAGAATAATGTGAAAACATAACAATATTACCCTAATTTTTAGCTACGAATTAGAAATTTAATTGTAGCAGGTGTCCCTCATCTCTCAGATGTTCTGGTTTAGCCATATCGGTTATTCTACAACAGTGGTGATTTTCGTTCACTTGCATCTCTTTTAAACTCATTAATAATTGTATGGCTTCTAGTTGTTTAACTCCCTACCTGGCAGTGAAACTTGTTTAGAAAAAGGGAGCTGTTTTAGCGATCAAAGACATGTTAGTTCTACACAGTGCTATAAAATATCATTCTCTAAGGCAGGTTTGTAACACAAGAAACATGCCTTCAGTGCTGAGTTCATGGACAAATGTGCATTCAGCCTATGCTAAAACAGCCCAAACCTGTTTCAAATCTAAAAGAGATAGCTAAAGATATTTTTGTTATGTGTTCCCTCTGCTGCAGTTAAATCAACAATTCCAGTCTCTCAGTGGAAATTACAATGACCCTTTTGATCAGGTTCTGTCAGGTTCTGTCAGGTTCTGTCCCCTTTCCTAAGGCACCAATATGATGGTAATGGCTCTGTGCTAGCAGGTATTAAAAATTTTGCTCCTGGAGAGGAGCAAACTGAAATGCTTCAAGACCCAAAGGATGCAGAGGGTACAGAAAGCTGATAGGTCTTAAAGGCAATCATACACTGAGGAATTTGTGATTCCAACTGACTGAATCACATACTAGGTGGTCCACATCATCAAATACCATTTATTTCTACAGATCTTCACAACATTCAAGTTTTTGAAAGTTCATGACTGCTGCCTGTATCACAGGATACTCTGCCGGATGGCAAGTGCACCATTAATGGTTTTCTGCATGCTTCTGACTCTGCTGCCCAGTTATTGACCACTAATCTCCAGTACAGTGGAGGAGAAGTCAGTTTTCATGTATAACTTCCCTTAATGTTAAGGTTTTGTTGTTTTTTTTTTAATACTGTGACAAAAACACATGCACATTTATCTTCATTGTTGCTGCTGGGAAATGTGAAGGTTTTCTGTTACATGATTTTCCCATTTAGTTAAATAAACATGTTAGGATTTTAAAGCACTCTGTATTATCAGAAAGCAGAAACAAATCTCTAACCTGACAAACAGTACATGGATTAAGATATTTTAGCAAATAATATTTCAAAGCCCTTCCCCATGTTGCTGTAGAATTCCAAATACAGGGAACCAAACCCAGCTCCCAGCAGAGATGAGTCTACTGTTAAGTCACGAATGTAGGTACTCAATGAAAGTAACTGCATGGAATAAGTAGCAGAGGCTGAAGAGAAATGTGCTGAACGCTCACTGACAGTTTGAACAACGATGGTGTTATCTCACCGTGAGTTTACTATATGTTGAGAAGGTTGTAATTCCAAAACCTGTATTTCTTTGATGCAAAACACTGGTGATATTGTACACCCACATCCGGACACACAGTTTTCGGTTATAAAATAATTTTCATCATGCAGTTGCAGCTGTAAATCAGTGTAATTCTATTATTTCTGAGGATGAATACTGCCTTACACTGAGACTTTGGCCCTGTCAACTTTTAAACAAAATTAGATCAGCCGTCTTGCTACACATGCTAAACTTTCTATTAACTTTATTTTTTCCATGATAGATTTTTTCCCCCCCACTCATTCAGATCTTAGGCAGTGCTGAGCTACACTGGTGACTGCAGTTTAATTTACTGCAACTCTGAAGGTCTTAGATTCTTCCAATACTGCCTGAATAACAAACTACAAATAAAACCAATATTAAGATATCATGCTTTGTTATCATAAATAGACCCCAAACAGGAAACAGATAAGTAGGATAAAATTGCTTTTGTGTATTATCATTAATAACAATGGAAAGGTATCACTGTATTTAGTTTTATACCTCTTTCCAATTCAGAGGATAATGACCAGGTAGCTCTGCTCCTGGTTACTTCTTGAGGTGAACCCTGATTACTAAGTTTTTCTGAGGGTCTATCTTCATTAATAATGTTTTATTTACCTTCTAATATTTGCATCAAAAATATTTCTATTAGTAAGGAAGTTCCGGATACACAACTACCACCTGTTTCCTGAGACAATATAGTTCCCTCAAGAGAGAGGCATACATTTTTCTTCTAGAATTGAAGGCCAACGTCATTTGTTCTACTTCTCTGACAGGTCCTTCTCCACATGAAAAGCTGAGAACTTTACATTTGTTAATTCAGTGTAAATTTTAACAGCTCCATGAGTAGCATTATTGACATCTTATGGATAGCAGCTGAGGCACAGGGAAATCACTTATCTCAGATGAAACAGAAAATATTTGAGTCACACAGATTCAGTGCTAGTATAGGAAAAGGAGAATAAAGACTTAAGGCTCATATTGACTCTTTGATTCATGCTCTGAGTATAGTCCCAAGTACCAGTCTTAAGGCTTCTCACAGTGGTCTCAACGGTAAGTAACAGTTAGGAGCAGGGAAATAAAGTCAGTATTGAGGTATCAGTGTACCTATTTGTTTATTCATTTCTTGTTGGAAGCATAGGAAAGTATCTGGACTTTTGCCAGGTTATTCATCTCAACATGCCATAGGGAAAATGAATCCAAGAACCCAACCAGCTGTGAAGACCCTGCTGAGAGCTCACTGACCTCAACAGCAAGGCTATGTAAGTATATCTCAAACAAAAATCATTCTCAAGGACTTTTTGTCCTTTTTATCTTCTGATATCCTTAAGAGAGTGCTAGGAAAGAACTGCTGCTTATTTGCCATTTCTTGTCAGATGACTTCACACCAGGCAGAAGTCTCTGAGGGGTTCTTCAGACAGCAGCAGGCTGATATACTGCATCAATAGGCTGCTAGTGGTTCATGGGAAGGAAAGGTCCCATTTCTTCTGTCAGCATCACTTTCACAGTCTTCATATCTCACCTTCCACAGTTCTCATCTGTGAATGTGTGGACTAAATAGAAAATGAGAAAATGAAGGTGCAGAAGCAGGTAAAAGAATGGATGATACGGTGGAAGTTTAGGAAGACAGTGATTTGTAATGCAAGGAAAGTTAGTTTCTCACTGCAGAAAGTTAGGGGAGGATAGCAGCAAATAGCTCTAAACAGGGAGAAGGGGTGGGAAAACTTGAGGTGGTGTTTCTCACAGGAGAGAATACATAAGAAAACAGAAGAGCAGCAGCTAACCTGACACAATTCTTCAGGGACTGGTAGCTGATTATGAAAATTTTCAGTTACCAATACATCCCTAACATTAGAGGATTGGGTCTGAAAGCTGTTACCATACGCTGGCTGCTTGCTGACTGTGTGAAATGACTCCAGTGTTCATGGCCCCCTCTCCAAAAGATAGGTGAGAGCATAAATGAAGTCACACTTACCAAGGGCAGCTCCGTTGGCTGTGAGGACTGGGTTACTCCCTCACAGCACACCAGAGTGCAGGATCTTAGGGACAAGAGGGAGTGCAGAGACAGCTTTACTACTACTTTGGAAAGTAACAGTTGCTTCTTTCTGAGTAGGATTTTTAAATATCTGCAGGTTTCATTTGGAAACTTTGAGTTTCTAATCCACATTGTAATGAGGTCTTCAATTTCTACTGCAGATATTACTACTACAGACATGGAATATTACTAAGAAATACGTATTTATTATGCATTTTGTTTACTTTTTATTACAAACTAAAATTTAATACTAGATATTACTAAGATAAAGTAGTTGGGAACTCTTAAAAATTTACTGCCTTATTCTGGTTCTTCACTGACATTTAGTAATATCAGTCAGCAAGGCCTGTGCCCACTCCAAGTCTAAGCAGTCTCAGTTTTGCGGAAAATAATATACTTTGTCCTGTCGATGAGAAATGAATTAATTTTAGCTCCTTGCAAGGATGTATTGCTGAAATGCTCCCTATTGACAGTAATAATGAAAAATGTTTACTAAAAAAATATAGACGGCAGATATTAAAGTCTGTACATAAAGACTTTGCCTAATTCCCTCATTCATCAGCTACTTCAATACTGTAGAAGCTACAGGTTTGATACTTTTGAGCTAAAAAGCCATTCAAAACACTATGGTCTCAGAAGTTTGGTATTATGAGATACCACAGTTAATTGTACTGTTTGTACATCAGAGAAGACATCAATAATCTAAAACAAAAAATTAATTAGATTCTATTATACCTTAAGTAATCTTAACAATTTAAGTAACAGCTGGCCAGACAGTAATACTGGGGGTAGTTACCAGGGAAAATAGAACACACAATGCTAAAGGAAATGTAGGTATTGCTGGGATTCCTGACTGTAACCTCAAACTTCTTTCCATAAATCTGAGATGCTTAAAACGTCTCTCACTCCTTTCCTTTCCTTTGACTTTTCCCAAAGTTTTTGTTGACCACATCCCTCTTTCATCACCTTTCCACACTCTGTTTAGAATGCATTAAAAACATTTTCTGGGAACATTTTCACAAGGAAGCTGACACTTACAGGCAGATCCTCCAGTGGGCCAGAAAGGCCAGAGAACAAAATGTATTTAAGGAAAATAACAAGGAGCGATTTTCCTCTGGGTACTTGCTTTCAGCATGAGCACTGCTTCTTGCCCTGTGGCAAGTCTAATAGAAAATTACAATCTTTTCTAAAATGCCAAACAAGACAAAGGAGAGGGAGCCACACATCATAGATGTGAGGGATCCTGGAAGGAGAAGGAGAGTGGGATTAGCCAAGCACCTTTGGCGGAAGCAAAGGGGGTGTGAGGAAGAGCAGGACCACGCCTCTTGGCAGGAACAAGCAGGACATCTTTCATTAGTTATAAAACTGGTCCCAACCAAAGTGGCTGATAAAAAAGTTTAGCTTCAGAGATGACTGATGTTCTATTTACATTATTATTTCAGGAAGGAAAAAGAGGGAAAG
>NW_010406062.1:19062-24744 GCF_000710305.1 Buceros rhinoceros silvestris | reverse complement strand
GGAAAGAGGAAAAGAGGAGAGGAAACAAGGGAGGACGGAAAAAATTGAAAGCAAGCAAAGGCATTGCTCTTGGTCAGATCAGTCTACAAGACTATTTTCACCAGAATGACCATTATCATCATGTTCCTAAAGAGAAAAGAATGTATGGCACATAGAAAATAAAGAACATTAGAAAATAAGTTGCCAGGCACTATTTATTTTTTCACAGTGTAACCAACCAACTTCACAGCAGATACAATAAAAACAATGCATTACAACTCTTTCACAAAGTTCAGTGTTGAAACTCTCTTGATTCTTACCAGTTTAAGAGACATCAGAGCACAAACACCTAATCTGTTAATTTTGCACAGAACACATGGTATTCAATGGTGGGGGTTCTATTTATTTTCATTTTTTACCACTATGGCTTTCAGAGTTCTACATTTAGAAGATTACAGATTACATTTCAGAAACATCTGTATGACCTATGCACCAGGGTGCAAGCGCATTTCCATTCAATGCACAAGGACTAGTGCAACATTTATATGAAAATTCACAGACATTAACATTTACAGTACAGCCATGAGCTGTAAAACCTATCTCAGACTACTATCAGCCTTCTCCTGGCAAGGGGTTTCTGAGATTTTGTTTCTTCTAGAAGTTCTTACAACCCTGTTCTCTCCAATAATCTTACTTCTGAAATTCTGTTTTCAAAGCCTTGAGCAGCCAAGTCCCTTCTGATACTGAGGGCCGCAAGCACCTCCCTTCTGAGCTTGTTAGTATTGTTCCTGTCAGCAGTCTCAAAGACTTGTCAGTCCTCAAATAAAATCAGCTTTTAGCAGCTGCATGAGGTATATGGTTGTCAAAAAAAAAAAACAAAAAGAACCAACATAGGGGGAAATCACTCTATGTGCTTTCATCCATCGTCAGACCTCAAGAAAATGAAAAGGAAAAAAAAATATATGTAAAAATCCCACAGGCAAGAGAAAACAAAAGGCTAGAAAAGTCATCTTGAAGTATATTTGAAATTCCCACAATATTCTACAGCAATCTAGACTTTATATTTATTTAAAACCATATTGGGGATGACTAGTTACTCACTTTTGGAGTGCTTTGAACTGAAAACTTAAGGGATGATTTTTAGGAAGGGCTAAACATTCATCATCTGAAAAGCAGGTCTTTTTCATGTCTTAAACTGCACATCAGAAAATGAAGCCTCCAAAAACTAAGGGTATACTAAAAAGTGTTAAACTCCAAGTCGATCTTTTACCATGGTAGCAATAGTTTTCAAAATGAAGGGCAGAATCTACCTACTCTCCAATCAATCACAGCAACTTCCTCAGCAATGAAGAAATTTGCTCCTACCTATATCTGTAAATCAACTTTTCGCCAGAGGAAATTTTCATGTTTACCTTCAGCGATATCCATGCCTATCTTCTACCAGAACATTTGTGTTCTTCCTTTCTGCTTCAGCAAAACGGAGTTAAAATAAAAATTAATCCACAGCACCCATTCTAGGTTCTAACGCTGCAAATCTAAATGGGTTTTTTAAGGACGTTTTTGGTCACATTTAGAACATAAATTTTATGGGTAGAAAAAATCTTGTTAAAATGACAGTCAGAACTTGATATATATGTAAAAAAATTCATATTTTGCTTTTCAGTCTACATATGGATATATATACATCTTTACCATTACCAATATAATTTCTACCACACTCACAAAGTCTCAGCTGTATGAGATTTAGCCAAGAATCATCTCTGAAGACTTCTTTTTCAGCCATGCTCATAAATAATGCTGTCAAATATTAAAATTATTATATCAATGTTTCACTCTAACACAGCAGACAGAATTTGTCAAAATGGAGAAGCAAATAACAATCAATTTAATATCTGGAAATGCTTTAGTTTTGTCATTGAACACAAAAGATGACAGTATTTTAAGAAAGGCTGACAATGGCATGGATTAATCACGTTAAAAGCCTGTAAGGATACTGAGGCTATTGGAAACATACCAAATAACTGAGTAAAACTGAAAATACCAGCACACTTCTAATGATAATATTAGCCCAACTGAGAAGGTTCTGTAAGGAAAACTGAAATGGAATAACAAATTTGCATCAACATTGAGTATTTCATACATAATCCTCAGAAGCAGCACTAGAGTTACAAAATTTATCTTAATGTTTGGGGTTTTTTTCAGTAAGTTATCCACAGAGGCTTTAATAAATAATTTTAAAAGGAACATTGATGCATAATATTGTAACATTGTCCACTGGTGCGAAAACACCATCAAATTAAATGCGTGTTCATTTAGGAAGTTAAAAATATCAGCATTTTTTAAAAAATAGAATTTAAAAAGGATGCACTAGTAAGGGGCAAACTGTGAATCTCTGAAACTATGTGAACTGTGGATGCTGAGGCAGAGACTTGCATTAAGAGTGTATTTGAATAATGGAACCTCTACAATAAATACTGAGATGCATAAAGATCAACAAGTGTTATTTTTGAAGGATATAGCTGTAAATTTAATATTTAGACCATCCATTGTCATTTTTTATAAAACTTCAATGAAGAGGAATACAAATTACAGCAGTACTATTTATTTCATTTGAGACAGAAATTAAGAACAAATATTAGATTTTTTTTAAGACAAGAATCACCATGAGTTTTCCAGATTCTCCGTTTCAGTTTCCTTTAAGGAAGTATTTATAGTCTATAGCAATTTAGACTGTAAATAAAGGTATCATAAAGCAGCCCTTATATTCACACAAATAGTCTAAGCATTCACACTGAACAACAGTGGGAAACAAAAAAGATACTGTGAAGCGCACA
Source organism: Buceros rhinoceros silvestris (assembly GCF_000710305.1). Lineage (NCBI taxonomy): Eukaryota > Metazoa > Chordata > Aves > Bucerotiformes > Bucerotidae > Buceros > Buceros rhinoceros. The sequence goes on along the minus strand of NW_010406062.1, from coordinate 21,931 downwards.
AACCATTAAGATTTTTTTTCAGTGACTAAGGCTTGAAAACAGATTGCATATTTACACTGGGCCTATGAATATGCAAATATCAACATTTATCTATCTTGGAAAATCTGAGCCATAGCGTAAGTGCCTTTATTGCTCCTGCTCCTATGTCGTCAGTAGACAGAGGGACAAACATGACTCTACCATTTAAAATGACCATGAACTCTTTTCTGCAGATTTCACAAGCCAAAATATTTACCATCTTCCTCAGGAGGAAACATAATTTTCAATAGGAAATAGACATCTGCAGTGAAATAATGACTCCCTCACTTCCCACCCACAGTAGCTGTTTTGGACTTTGTTTCTAAATAGCGAATTGGCAAAAGTAATATATTTTCTGTGGGGGCAGTACAGGTCATTGCTGTTAACAGTCTTCAACATTTTCTGATCTGAATGACAAAGCAATCTTAATGCTGTCCTACAGAGCCAGTCTGCCTCCTCAGTGGGATCAACTGAAAATCACTTTTCCAATGTTTGGCAGCAAGACATCTCCTACCTGCAATGCCCAGTCAGGGAAACTTCAAGAGGAAACCTTTCCTTTTGAATTCAGCAAGGCTCACACCATGATGATAAAGATCATTCTGTGAAGCCAGAAACATACAAAAGAATTGCTTCCAACCCAAAAAATGTTTGAGTCTCAGGTAGGCATGCAGAGATATATGGAAAAGCTGCTACTACAAAGAATTACAAAAGAGAAAGCTTTTAACTGCAAGCAGACTCCTCTTTCTCTTGATTCTGTCAACTAGTGAGACTCAGGCCCTGTTGTCAGCAGCAAAATTGTCCTCATTTATACATGTCATACACCTACTCTTCTGAACTCTTTTCTTGGCTAAGGAAAAGAACCAAGAGAAAGAACAAGGCAGAACAGTTTACAGGTCTTCTCTCTTACATCCCCCACAGCTCTCTCCACACGGCTCAATTAATGTTCATTTACCATAAGCAAAATTTGCAGGCAAAGCAAATTTGTCACTGGGAAAGGGAATGAGAACAGAAATTTCACAGAAATTTTTTTTCCCTTAAAATACCACAGGACTTCTAAGATTGTTTTAGAAACAATATATTGCTAGTAAGCAACAGGACCAACCTATGGAGAAAAGGGCTAGATCCCCTAGTGTATTACAGTTTTAGCTAATGTCCCACCTCCACTAGCTGTCTGAGATTTCCTCTAAAGCCTTCATTAATGCTCTTGCTTTTTCAATGAGGTTTATTAAGTTAAATCAGAAGATTTTTAATATTCACTGCCTTTTCACTAGCATCATAACAGATCCAAAAGACAACTGAGAACCCACAATACTGAGCCTTGTGACAAGGTTTAGACATCTTGTGCAGGAGTGCAATCAAAACTCTCCCCCTATACCACACGGGAAATACCTTAGTGCCTGATAACAGGACAGGCAACTCTGAAACTGCTCCTTGTGCAAAGATAAACATTAAGTGCTGGGATGCTTTTCCATCGGCCTGTAAGTCACAGCACACAAACATCTTCCAATGTTTGTACCCTCTTTCATATTACAGTCTCTCAGGCAGAAATCACCCTTCCTTTTAACCAGAAACTGCTACCAACTGTTCTGAAGTACGCCAGCTATCCCAGTTCATGCCTGGTGTGATAACAATCCACCTTTCCCGCTCCCTGAAGGAGAGAGGGACTCTCTCACAAGGACTGAGTGAATGCAGTCCAAGTCAGGTTTCTGTTCCCAAATGGTTTAGCCCTCAAGGTGTCTAACAGTGGTGTAGACACTTGGGTGCTAGCTCTTTCCCAGTCTATTAATTAGTCTATTATACTAATTAATACCCAATAATTTAAAAAAAGTTTTATCATTAATAATAAACAAGATAACCTTTTTCTGATGTAAGCTGATTTCTGATTTTGTCTGACATTTCAGCAGAATAATCACTTAAGATAACTGTTTATTGCTCACTCAGTCTGTAATTAATGTATAAGAAATGCACAGTTTGGGTTTTTTGGGGGAGGTGGGCATTCACTGAGCTTTTTCTGGAATGGAAGCACAGTAATTCTTTCTAATTTTTGGCCTTGTATTCTTTAGTAGAGGAATTCTACATTAGTTTCTATTTTCTAGATCTATTATAACGACCAAAAATTAGTATTATTTCACAAACATAAAAGATCACATTTAATGTATAAATGAGAGAAACTGCAATGAATTTAAAAAATATTTACACTAACAATGATTGAAACACTTTTAAATTACATGTATTTGAATGAATTCTCAGGTGTTTGGAAACAGTAAACTGAAGTGATGACTGATGCAATTAAATAAAATATATCTTACTTTAGGCAGTTCGATATTTAAATCCAGAGTCCTCCTGTTGGGCTTTCCATTGAAAGGTCAAAGGTGTTCACAAATTACAAAGCACAGTTCATACATCAATTTTAAACAAATTTTTTACTACCACAGCAAGCAAGCAACAGAAAATTATTTTAAAAGTTGGAGGTCATTTTCTTTCAAAATCTTACACAATCCTACATCTATGAATGTCAGAAAACCAGATAATGTTAAAGCCTTTGAAGCACATCAACATGTGAATATAGAATACGTTACCCAGAGCTCATGCTTTTGGTTGCACTGCCACTACATTAAGACAGATTCATTCAAACATAAACGACATGCACTTAACATCCATGAGGTACAATCAGAGACAAAACCTTACCAAAAAATAACACACTGAGCTGTACTCACTACTAAAACAGGCAAGTGGCAAACACTAATACAGAAATATCAATGAAAAGTCTCTTTTTTGAAAAATACCTTTCAGGAGAAGCCTGAGATAGGTGCAGGGTTTGTTTTTGGGTTTTTGTTGTTTTTTTTGGGGG
>NW_010406062.1:0-18958 GCF_000710305.1 Buceros rhinoceros silvestris | reverse complement strand
GGTGGGGGGGGGCGTGTTTTTGCTGTGGTTTTTTTTTTTAATGGGTGGTTTGTTTTTTATTGGGGTTTTTTTTTTTTTTTTGAGTATCACTTAAATTTTTTTGAATCAAGTGTTTACATGCAGACCAGGAAGAAAACACACAGGACTAAAATAGTACATTTATTACATGCCATGTTACAGTTCACTGCATTCCCATTTCTATGCTCTCACTGTACTATGGGAAACTAAAATTATTTAATCAGAAACAAATGAAGTACACAGAAAAGTTTGTCAACAGACAGAAGCAAGTGTATCCATAAGCCAAACAGCCATAACATTTAATAGGTTTAATACGCCATTACATTGTTTCATAGAAATTAGAGATGAAAGACTTCTTATCCATCCCTTGCCAATTCTGGATGTTTTCTGCTCTCCAATTCAGTCACTGGAGGCCGATTGGCAATTGACAACCACATGAATAGAAAAAGCTAACTAGATGTGCCAGAGGAGAGGAGGCTGTGAAATTTGTGTTTTCTCTTGTGAAGTGCCAGGTTCTTTCAACTTCCTTTTGTTTAAAGGTGAATTAATGAAACTTGTGAGCTCACAAAATCTGGGCCTTGTACTGTGCAGGGGATAGTCTGCTTTTCAAGTACACATCCAACATACTGCTACTGAAGCCACCTTCATCCCTCCTACAGAGGTATGTGTTTAATGTGCTGTCAGAAAGCATCAAACTGCACTGTGGAATTAAAACCAACACTTTTCCACTGTAGTGAACACTTTCTGAAAATTAGACTCTAAAGAAACAATAAAGGAAAGTAGATCAGTCTTGTTAATGATGCCACATTTCTACGCTCGATCTAACAGTCAGAAGTTGGGCTCAGAAAGGTCATGTAACAAATAACGTCAGCCAACCTTGACTGTGGGCTTTCAGATTCTCTCAATCACTTTCATCAGCTAAATACTGATACAAAGTTTGCATTAAAAAGGGATCTTCTCTGTCACACATTCTTTCAGAATCACTGCCCATAGTCTGGCATTCTCTATTAAACTTTGGGCCCGAACACTGAAGCAACATTTCATCTGAAATGTGTATTGCATATCATATCTCATTACTGGTATCAACTGGAATATAAAAATACATTAATCTTTTCTAAGAAATTCAACAGAAATGTTGGGGGAAGGGGGGTCTTTCATGTATCATTTTCTATTATTAGCCATTAATCATGTCTTTATCTCCAGTACTGAACATCCTTACCTACAGCCAAATGCTAATCCCATTAATCCTCTTTAAAGACCTGTAAGGTCTTCTGTGTAATTCTGACTTTTACTTAATGCATATCTTAATTTTACAGTGATTTTTGCAAGCTCACTTGAGACCAGGTTTTTTTTTTTGAGAAAGGAGGAAAGACTGCATTTTTCCATTACGAAGACAATGGATTTAAAAATAGAAATGAGATACTAAATGCTGCCAGCCACCAATAGTCAACACAGAGAAGTCAGTCCAGAAAGGCTACTACTGAAGAACTGCTATCACAGTGAACAGAAGCTCTGACCACAGAAAGGCTTGGAGAACTGGTCCTATGGTTTTGGGGGGGATACATCTCTTCATGGAGAAGGATCTGCAATGCATAAGGATTATTTTAACATACACACACACACACACACACACCCATAAGAGGGATTTTCCATTAGAAACAAACAAATATCAAGGAGGTAATTAAACAGCAATCACTAACACAGGTTCAGTAAATCCATACCATTTGGCTTTGGCTCAGTGAGTAGCATGTCCCGTAACAAGAAGACTCTACAAAATCATACTGAATGTAAAGTGGAGCAGGTCACACCCTTAGGGCTGGAGATTTAACACTGGCTTTGAAAACACGGACTACAGCACTGTTACAAGTTTTCCAAATTCTGATGACACATTCTACCAAATGTAGAGTTATGACTTTTTCTCTGGCCCTGAGTATGAATGAGACAAAGAAGAGGAGAATGTGGAGGATGTGAAGAGCGTTCTGGCTTAATGGTCAGAATCATGGCCAACATCAGTCTGGTTTCCATGAAATGAGAAAGCAATGGCAGCTGTGTAGGAATTTTTGAAAGTTGTAGCCCTCTTGGAGAACTTCAGGGAATTTACAACAATGAAGTAATTGCAAAAGAAGCGCAGACATAAATGTAATCTAAGGTTGAAAGCCAAAAGCCTGTATCAATGGTCAAGATAAGACAAACTCAGAATTACTCTTGGTGGGTTTTATTGATATATCCATTTCTTGTTGCTCTATTCTCTGCATTCTTTATAAATCTGAATGTGATTAATTATGACTTAATCACTTATTTAACATACTGGAAAATAGACATGGCTCTTTTCAACTTTTTAAAATCAGGGATTAATAATATTATCACCCATTTTATTAAGGCTTTCTTTTTAAAGGTGTAAGAGTTGCTACAAAATTCATCTGCATTATCATTCTGGACTAAAATTGAAAGCTTACGTAGAACTGTTTGGTTAAATAACTTAGCCTCTTGTCTCTGAATTTTGTTAGAGCTGGACAAAAAATTTGCGTGTTCAGGCAAGTTAAATCTTAAGGGTGTTTCTTTTAAAATTTTCAATCCAAAATATCAGTATCAGTTCTATAATTGATCCTCTCATTGTTTCAAATCTTTAAAGCATCCAAATAATTTGAGACATTTTGGATCGGCTCTAATGTTTGACTGCTCACTGAAAAGTGTTAATGACTGCTCAGTTAACATTTTTTTCTGAGTTTGTCAAACCTCTGAAACTTATAGATAAAGATAGCCAATCCAGTAAACAAGATTGAACAATGCAAAGGCAGTTGGAAAGAATATTCGAGAATAGGAGTCAATTTTTGCAATACGGATGTGTATTCTTCCTTCTCTCCAAGATCCTGTGCGGCAGTCTTCAAAACAACAAAAGAAGCTAGCACAGTCTTTCCCTTCTAGGCACTCATATCCATAATCATCATCACGTTCAGGGAGATGATTAATGTTATTAATTGGAATTAGTGTTGATCCAGGTCGAAGAGCAATTGTAGGTGGTTTCTTAAGAAAAACAGAAAAGAAAAAACACAGTTTTGCAGGTTTTTTTCCTTACGCTCACATTAAATAATTCCATAGTGTTTTCATAGCAAAAGCCAATATAAGAACCTTCAGTGAAACACAGAGAAATTCTAATACTAAAGAAAACAGTTTGACGACCTTTACAAATTGTGAATTGTTGTATATAATTAGCTCGTGCAGGCAGAAGATTGTGAATGATTTTCACCTGCCACAGTGAAATTTGGGTTGTGCTGGGACTTGGGAATAGTGGATAATTAGTTACACAGACAGGGTTCGCTGATCCCATCTACACAACACAAATGAACATTTTGAAGTCAGTCACAGCTTGACATCTGGGTTACAAGCACCTCCACAAGCAAGCTATAAGCATCACTACCAAGGGACTGATGACTCTCCCATCGTTTGGAGTCTTTAGAATGAGACAGGAAGCTGTATTTTCAGGGAAAAAAAATGTAATGGGATTAGTACAGCACCAGTGGTGAAGTTAAGAGACTGTGACACATAAGGCCAGGCTATGTCACCTAACCCTGTGACATCAATTCCCTAAACAATATGCCCTGCCTTTAGAAACCAAGACACGAAGAAAAATTTCTTCACTGAAAGAGTTATCAAGTACTGGAACAGGCTGCCCAGGGAAGTAGTTAAGTCCCTATCCCTGGAGGTACTTAAAAGATGTGTAGATGTGGTGTTCAGTTTCATGGCTTGAAGGTGGACTTGGCAGTGCTGGGTTAATGGTTGGATTTGATCATCTTAATGGTCTTTTCCAAAGAAAACGATTCTATAAGACTCCTTAGGAGAATGCCATTCAAGTCAGTGAAACTGACTTAATTCAAGTCTTAATTCTTATTTTTACTTTCTGTGGTATAACTCAATCCTCTTGCAATCTAGTAAAAACTCAGTGTAATAGATTTTAAGGTTCATAAATAATTTTCATAGAAAAAAATCTGGATGCCTCATTGCCTAGTGCATATACTGTTTGCTATCCTTTTTCTCGCCACTTCTGCCTTTTCACCTTCTACTTCCACTACCACAGTCCATCTTTCCCCCTTTCATTATTTTGTTTCCACCAGTTCTTCACTCTTTATCCTTGTTTTCCTGAATATTTCAAATGAAATCCTCTTTCTCTGTCTGTCCTTTCTGCTCTTTCTAAATCTCATAGCTTTTTGAAATGCTCCATAATGCTCCTTCTTTCAACCCCCCGCCTTTGGCATCTCTTCCAAAATTTTCAGACTGAAAGTAGGGTTACATCAACACTACTCTTGCATTGTCTTCTCTCTTTTCAACCATGTCTGTATTTTGTCATGTAAGGAACAAATATAGCAGGAAAAGATGCAGTCAGAAGAATTAACTGTGACTGAAGTATAGAGAAGAATCTCTTTTAAGCAATTATACATGATAGGCAATGAAAAAATTATGGGGAAAAAATGAAAAGCAGAAAGCCATATCATTTAGCTTTTTTCTGTGTTTTAGACTCCTGTGCCCCACTTTCAGGGAATTACTTTGGCCAGTACAGAGATCTCTATACATCGTTAAGGAAGCATTCTATTGCTGCAGGGACATTTTACCCAGTGTCCCAAGGGGTGATGTTAAAGCAGTGCAGTATCCACTATGTTTTCAAAAAGCTTTATTTAATAAGTGTCTTTACCAGAGGAGGATTCACACAGACTGCTGTTTCAACACTTTTTAGACATGTTGACCTAGGGAGCTAATTATCGTCCTAAAGGACCTCATTATTCTTTTCAGTTATGATAAGATACTGACAATACTAACAAACAGCAGTTACATGCTTCTACCCTAATTTGAGGTATTACAAACAGGACTTTTTAAAATAAAACATAAAAAAGTAAGTGGTTTTTTTTTTTAGTTTTCAAAGTCATTAGTTTGTCGAAGATGTATAGGGAAAGACGCTTAGTTCTGATACACGCCTACTCTGCCTTTACAAGAAATTTTCTGACTGTTGGTTCTGCCAGTGTAAGATTCATGGCATGATTCGTTTACACTAGCGGGAAAAAATAAGAATCCTCAACTCAGAAACACCATAGTAGGAGTTAAAGATAACAGTACTGCTTTTCACTGCTCATGTCACCAGCACATGAACCTGGCTACGGAATTATAGGTTCGAAGAGGTGGCCTGAGAGAGGCAGAAAGACAGTGCCATCTTACAGGTCTAACTACCTACAGGGAATGCATAAAATGTGTATAAGAAAGAGACAGCATGAGGGAAAAGAGGAAAAAAAGACCAACGCCTCACAAGAAAATGTCCTTACATCAACTGGCAAAGACTTAAAAAAAACCAAGTAACACATAGTTACAGTACTACATGCTGATTGTTCATATACATGCCTTTGGATATTGTAGATAATACTCCAGGTACAGTGAGAAGCATTTATAATACACTCTGATAGGATCAAAACCAAATTATTCTGCATTAACACTAATACATGTACAAAAGAAAGCCATCGTCTGTGGAGATAGCAGCTCAGGTACGCATTCACTTCAGGTGAAAGGATGGTCAGCACAAGATGCACAACTAATTAAGTTTAATCTTTCCTACCCAAGCTCATTATCCTTATTAATGTAGATTTACATAAGCCAATACATGCTACCTTTCTTGAATGATGACAGCACATATTTTGTAAAATAAAACTGCTGTAATCATTTGTAAAGTCTCACCATTTTTTCACAAGACCATTTATTGCACCTTATTGCCATCATTTCCTGGAATAATAGAAGACCTATACAAGGCAAGGTTTCTAAGGAAAAAAAACCCTGTAAACAAGAACTTTTCAGAAGGAATTAAACCCAATATTTTAATTAAATTGGTGTTTTGAGTTACATATCCACAGCAACAACAGAATGAACAGAAGTCTTCCACCAAGTGGGAAAAAAATTGTAATTTTACCACTTCTCATTATATAACCAGATAGCTTCTTTTATTGTTCTATTTGGAACAAAAGAAAATACAGCTTTTTATAAAATGTCAAAACTTATTTATCAAATTAGAATCCTTGCATCTAAGTATATTAAATTTAATTCCCCCCCCCTTTTTTTTAAAGTAAACTCTTATCTAGTATGGTCTTATAGCACTAATGTGCCAAAACATGTTTAAAAAATTCTGTGTCAAAAGATGGTTGTTTTCCAACTACCCAGAAAGAAAAATCATGCTTTAAGAAAACAGCAAAACACAACTGAATGTTGTTTTGAGTATTATATTGCTAATATTAATCTCAGTCCAAATTCCAGCTATTTATTCAATAAGTGTCATAGTTTCTATCTCACCATTACTCTACATTTTAAATTGTCATATGCATTGAAAATCTCAAAGCATTTGGCAGATTATTGCTCAAATGGCTGATGTGTGAATAGATTCTGGGAAGTCTCATTACTTCATTCAATAGAGTATACTTGCAAAACACTTCAATGGCTTTTCATCTGCTAGCAGCTGATCTTTAATAACTCCCTGGTTTGAACAAGCAGTATTTCCTCCCCTCTTCCTTTTCTCCTTGTTGTGCATGCTGAGAGCAGACCTACTTCAGCTCCCTGTTCCCTAAGTGTTGTTGAGACATCATTGCAACAACTTAAAACTGAATCTGCTATGCTAACTCTGGGAAGTTCCCCAAATTCTGCAGCCTGAGTTATCTTTTACCCTCACTGCTCAGCTGTGGTCCTCGCTAAAGCCTGTTTTCCATTCTTGCCACTGTGCCCACATTTCCTTCTGCCACTAAGAGGAAGGAGGTCTGAGGTTTCCATTTTCCACGGATTCTCTGAGGAATCCATGTGATGTCTGACCAAGGAAGCACAGGGCAGTGTTCACCCTTCACTATTAGCCTTGTCCTAAATACACACTTCCACCTGGACCAGCTCCATATGAAATGAAAGGGTTCTCATTTCCCAACTATTAAGCCACAGCAAACCCGTAGTGCCTTCGTAAGAGAGTCTTCCACAGCAGTGCCACTCAAAACGGGTGTACCAGTGCTTTCTGACACTAGTCTCAGAATGGATATGGTTTATAACATGGTTTCTGAATTTCCATCTCTGGGCTTCTGTAAATTCATTTAAATTTCTGCTTGATCTTATACAGGTAGCATTCAACCTTCACCCATGTCCTGGTTTTGCTGGGACAGAATCACAGGTCTGCCATGGTCTGTAGGCCATTAGCAGTTTCAAGCCAGTCGGAGCAGCTGACCCAAGTTGGCTAACGTGTATCCCATACCATACACATCATACTCATTATAAAGGGGGAAGTTTGCTAAGGAGAGGGGGGGGCCTCCTGCTTGGGTTCCCCCTGGCACTGCTTCTCTTTCTCTTGCTCCTGGGGACTGCTTTCCCATTTATTCTGACCACTGTACATTCTCTGTGCTGAGTAGAACTTTGTATATATTGGCATTTGGTACCGGTTTAGCTATTTCATTAAAACCATTTCCTTTCCCCGATCCCCCTTGTTGGCTGGAGAGGGGTCATGGGTGATAGAGCAACTGCTTATAGTTTAGCCCTGGATATCGGCTACACATAGACAACCCAGAAAGACAACTGATATTACGATTCAGCTATGCTTCAATTTCCTTTGATGAAATTATCTGGAAGGGGGATTTATAATATTATCCTTTCTTTTATTCTTTCCTAAATATGACCATGATGAAGCCTCAGATATTAAGGGTAGCGTTTGAATGAATAAGCTATTTAATGCCTTTACTTCAATGGTTTATTACTTTAAAGATTAGTTTTAAATATTTGTATTGGCTTCCTACAATAAATTCTTTGGAAGTTCCAATGTTCTTACTACATGAACAGACAGTGTCTTAAAATTGAGTAATAATTGTTCCTGAGCTATGTGGTGATTCACACCATACAAACATCAACTTGTAAAAGCAGAAGGTTATTTTACCAGAAAGAAACACGGAAGTAAATTGGGGGAAAAAAAAAGTTAAACTATTATTTCTGAAGTGAAGGGAGTCAGAATACTGACCAATAATAGGCACTTTTTGCTTTGCAAAGCTAGCGAGGTAAGATCTGGGTTAAATGATGCAGATCCAAACAAATCCTCATACCTTCAGTGCATTTAACATTATCTCTACCACTACAGTCTTATCTACGGTTCTTTGTCAGGTGCTTCTTCAGAAGCACTGTGCCCAGTCAGGACTGTCACCACAGGCTCATACTCTGTGGACATCTATAGAAGCACCAAGGGCTTGAGCATAGCATGGAAGCATGGAATATTATATCAAACCATCCTCTACCTCAGGCTCATGTGTTCTCACTCACATATGAGTAGAACCATCTAAAGCCTTTCTTCATTAGTAGTATTTACGGATAATAAGTACAAGCTCCCAACTGTAAAAACTTATAAAATGAATATCAGTGTTAATTATCCTTGAATAATAGCCCTCTACTGGAGAACCAGTATCTCAAAACCAGTGCTACGATAAAAAGCATTCTGTGGGGTTTGTTTCTTGTTTGGCTAAACTTACTGATGGCTTAGATTTTGCCTTCTTTTCTTTTCCTTTGTCCCCTTTTCTGTTGCTGGTAAAGTAATGCAAGGTGCCATATTCCATCAAGGCAGCAAACACAAAAATGAAGCAAACGGAAACAAAAAGGTCCATTGCTGTCACGTAGGAAACCTTTGGGAGTGACTTCCTAGCAATTGTACTCAATGTTGTCATGGTCAGCACTGTTGTAATGCCTGTTTGAAAAAGAAAAAAAAGACAAGAAGAGGGAAGTCTATAAGTCATCCAATCATATTGTCACAAAAATTTCCTCAAATTAGTCCATAATTCATCCACGAGTCATATAAGAATTGAGTCACAGCAGGGTTCACTGCTGATCACACCTAAGCATATCAGTGCTCTCACAAGAGGCCACCCCTATGGATACAGCGGCCACTGTGGGATCATACAGAAGGCAGCACATTTCACCTTCAGTTTAAATCCCTCTCATTTCCAACGCACACCGAATAACAATGACACTGAGAAAGTTTGTGTAATTTTATAAATCTGTTATAGAATACAGACATAACACACATAATAGACAGATAAAAATAAGCACACAAATTTTGCAAGTGCAAAATAGTCCTTTGGCTCTTGAAAGATTAAAACATACAAAAGGACACATTCAGAAAAAAAGGTAAAATATTTATCACTGATTTCAAACTTTCAGAAAAAAGAGAAAAAGGAATAATATTTTCAAGTGTTTGCTTGTGACATGTTGCGATCAAACTGGATGACCTTCATGGCCTTTCTGGTCTTGTTATCTAAGTCACTATGTATTTATTTAATACAGTGTCTTCAGTGATAAAAAATGTTTCTCTTTATTCATTTACATACAAGCTAATTAAAAGAACAAACAGGCCTTAATAATGATGTGTTCAGAATCTCAACTACACCACTCTTTACTGGTTTAACATTTAGAATGTGTTAACACTTTCTTCTTATATTTGATGCTTCAGAGAGACACAAAGCTATTTCCATAGTAGTCCAAAATTAAGATGTGACCTTCCTTTTGGAAAGCAATACTTGAACACAAAAATACTTTGCTATTTAAGTGTCCAAGCCTATTGCAAAAAATGTCTTACACTAGTCCAAGGCTTGGATTTTCTTCCCTTACTTTTTCATGAGGCTACCGAGTCATGCTCATTTTTGATAGTTTCTTCCTTGACTCATTAATCTTGCAGAATTGCCTGCACAGTGGTCCAGTTTCAGTGGGAAGGGCAGAGAGTTAATAGCCTGGACTCACCCTTCTGGTAGGAAATGCTCCCATAACATGGGAATAGTGTGTTCACAATCCTCTAAGCTGACGAGGAAAATTAACTCACATCTCTCATTTCCTAAGATACGCTCTCAGCTCTTGATCTTCCCCCAAAATAGGTCATACTGCCGTCACTGGTTTTACTAAAAGCATCTGTCACTGCTAAGCTCAAGGTTGCACTCCACACACCCCTATTTATTGTGCTTTGTGTGGGGACTACGACTCTTCTCCAAGGCAGTGCATGAACCATAGACAGTCAAATGTAGGAGACTGACACCATGATAAACTAACTGGTCAGCCAACGTGACACTAACACAGAATTAGTTTTTGCGGGTTTTATCCTTAACTGCTTTAAGTGCAACTTTGGTTGCAAGTTTTATGTCCTATCCCGGGCTTAGCAGAACAATTGAATCATATTATTAAAAAAACCAATACCACCACCACCACCAAAAACCAAGAGAAAACCCCTGAAAACCACATCCTCATCATTTTCGCCTGTGTAGTAATAACATCCTTTGTTCCATGATGCTGAGTGAAGTTTAATATTACTTGTCAGACTAATGATTCCCATATTGCCATCCCTGCAGATGACAAAAAGAACATAAAGGAGAAAAATTGTATTTACGTGAACAACAGCAGATCCACAAAGGACTGGATCAGGATTTTCAGATTTCCATTCTCAAAACTCTCCTCCTTAAGCCTTGCCTGTGAAACCACAGCAGGATCCTCCTACTCTTAATCTTGCAGTTCAAGAGAAAAGGTGACCAATGGTCACCATTTGAAGTGGAATAAAGCGTGATTAATTTACTCCCTGCTGTACATTTGTATTCCCGAGGAGTACCAGAGCCTTCAAGGTTGAAAAAAAAGACATTCTTACCCAGAGAAGTCCTCGCAGGAACTGCATCCTTATTGATCCAAAATGACACCCATGAAAGAACAACTGTAAGTATACAAGGAATGTATGTCTGAATAGTAAAATATCCCATACGTCTGCTGAGATCAAAGAAGATTGTCATAATAATATAATCACCTATAAATTAAAGAAAGAAAAGAAATACTTACATGACATTGAAAATGGTTTTCAGTTTATCTTCACCTGTTAGTCTTGTTCTGCTTAGATATTACATGAAGTAAAACCTAACACTTTGGCTTACCTGACAAGGTATGAGAAATTTCAGTTGTATTTCGTAACCCTACAAATGCAAACTGATACAACCTCCAGTATTTTGGATCTGCCACTTCAACAGAGGTTTTCTTCCATTTGTATTCAATTTCATTTCTGGGATATCCATCTAGAATAAAACAAACCAAATCAATCATTCAGCCACAGCACATACTAAAGCATGTTTTGTCATCTCTGAAGTTGCTTATAAACTAAACCTGGGTTATACATACAGTTATCAGTGAAAAAGCCAATCTATGGCCCACCTGATATACTTCAGATTTAACCACAAAATATCTGGCTTCAGTTTTAAGCCTAGCTACATCTATGATTGATCTAATGCTATCTAAAGTCACGTTTAGGAAATATCTACACAATATTCTAGAACTCAGATATGAAAAACTGTTTCAGAATCATTGCTATGAATTAATACACAAATGTAATAACATTATCATTAAAAGACCACAAAGACCTTAAAAGGACAGACGCTTATTAGCACATAATTTCATAAAATACCTATTGAAGTTTATTGAAAATTTCTTTGTCTATTATTGCCAGAATGGATTTTTGTGGCCTGATTCACTGTCCAGTGCTTCAGCTTTAAGGAAGTGAAATCTTCTTGATTCTTACGTGCCTCACATTATCTTGCAGAAAGGTAGAAATGAAACTAAGCAAGTCCCAGTGTGTGGCACAAATATTTAATCAACAGAGCTACCAAAGCTCATTTAGCTGGAAGCTCTCAAGAACGAAGTATTAAACGAAAACATTAATTTCAAAAGAATCACTGAACTTTGATTTCATTGCCTATTAGGTTTCACATTTAGGAACGTCATTTAGCTGTGTTCAGGTGGTTTGGGTTTCTTTTGCACAATTCCCTTAGGAACTTTTTTTTTTTAATATAGTTTATATGGAAGAAGTCTGAAAGTTGTGGTTCTTGCTCACATAAGTAAGTCCCACTATAAGGGAAAGGACTTCTTGTACTGATTAAGTATTTACAGAAATAGGATGAAGAAGAAAGACCTTATTTTTCCTTTTAAGTATATCACATGGAACTAATTCGAAGCTGGCAGGACTGGCAGGCATAAAAAATGAAGTTTTTTCAGGGCAATATAATAACATTAACTGGAATGGGTTTTGTATCAAACTAACAAGCAGTAAGATTATTTTTAAAGTTACACCTAAATGAAATGCATGTAATTCAGCTCAGTCATTACTGCATTTAATAATGCATTAAATAATGCAATAAACAATGCAATAAACCTAATCAAAACATAAACAAGTCAGTTCTTTCCTTCACTACAAGGCTTTAAAAAGTAAACAATTCTCTCTTGACGCCGGAATTTAAGGAAATGCAAAGCCTGAATGTAAACAGAAAAAAAAAAAAAGTATTTTACCACCTACAGCTTGAAAACTCCAGTGGACAGGAGTGTTCATCCATAGGAAAGTTATGAAGCTGAAGATAACATTCAGCATTAATTGTCAGCCTAATTAGAAAAGGAAGGAGAAAAAAAAAGAAAAAATTATTACATTCAAGCATCCAGATGCTTCAGACTAGATAGTAAAGAACATGCACAGAATTAAATTTTGCCAATTAATGGATGTTACACATAGCCAACTGAGTATCTGCAAAAAACATCCAGCATCGCTGCCAAAGAACAAAACCTGTCATATGCATCCTGAAGACCTTTGTTGTTTCAACTGGCATTTCAAGCCATTTTAAAATTTCAGCTGACTTGGGGGTCCTCTCAGATATCTTCCAGAAAGAAGGGATAAAAGGAGGGTCTGAGGGCAGAGCAAAGAGGGAAGTTTATGATAGCAAAGAAAGGAAGTTTCTGAAGAATGTATTCGTCACGTCAAATTGCATTTGGTGTCACTGTATCTGGTGGTTATACACATGAAAGTGGGGGCACTCATGGACTTGCTCTTTACTCATGAAACAGCTCTGGTGAAGACAGTAGCAAGGATAGGAAAGATCAGACTTGGTATTTCTGCTCATTTAACATCTAAATCATTCAAGTAATTCATGTAACTAATACACATTTTGGAAAGAGTTTAGGACTCATAATGTTATCATGAATCACTGCTTTTGAAAATACCATCACAGACTTCCAAAGAGCTTCCAAGAAACCAACGAACAAGACAATTTTACCAATTTTCACTAGGAAGCTAGAGTAAGGGGCTAGGCTCCAAACTGCCTTCTTTGCATTTAAAATACTCTCTCTTTTGCTGGTAACACTGTGAAGAAAGTCAGAACATCTTCTAAAATCAGCTTTGAAAATTAACATAATGTTTACATACTTGACTGTATGTAAGACTTACATAGTAGACAAAGTGATAGGGAAAGGAAGATCCTACCACACACTGCCAGAAAGCTCTATAAGTCTGTGAACAAAGTGTCTACACAAAGTGTCACTCGGACTTTTCTAGAAAGAGAGAGGTTTATAAGGGAAAGTGGATTTCTTGCCATATACTGGGGTGGGGGGTCAGGGAGAGTCAGGGGATAGGGTGTGTGAGGAAAGAAACACACACACACACCCCTTATTTCCAACTAAAACACTTCCATCCCTCTGAAGATGCTCCTCAAATTTGACAACTATGATATATTCATTTATTGCCTCTGTCTTCCATTTTCAACCTTTGGATAGTCAAACACTTAAAGAAAAGCAAACCTAGACTTTTACTAAAAACACCATCAGATCCTATTATTGTTCCTTCAATAACCAACCCATGAATGCCTCAATGTTATTCCACATTAAGCCAAATTCAGGCCATATCTTCATCCATACAGATGCTTGCATGTTGCATATCTGGGTGAATACCTGTTCCACTGTTTTATTACTAGCTCATTCTAGTTCATAGCTCATACTCTAGCACAGTAATTCTAACCTATTGCTCTGGGAGAGCTCACAAGGGGGTTTTTGTTGTGATTCTTTGTTTCTTTGTGTCACTTAGACCCTGTTTAAAATAAATTGTACATTGAAACCGAATGGACAATAGAAGGGTAAATTCCAAGTATGACTAGAATTGTCAGATACAGAAAGAAAAAGAAATATTAGCATGTCAACTGAAGAGGCTCTCTAGAGATTTTTATAAACACCTGCACAACAAACTGTTTAAAAAGTGCTCTTCAGAGATATTTGTATGCCCTCAAATGAAGCATACTAAGAAAAAACCTGCTGGAGAAAATCCTTTTAAAACATTTGAATTCTTCTTACTCCTGATACAGAAGAATTCGTAAATTGTTCATACAACACAACTAGCCTGTATATGAAAACAACATAAATGATTTAAAGTAATTAAATAGTGCTACCTTTTGTTAAAAGTAAATAAATAAATAAATAAATAAATAAATGGACCTTAAGAGCAGAATCAGATGTATAGCATCCTCTGCATGGACTGCTTCTTGAGCCACTCCTAATCTACTGCAAGATTTTTCAGGCATACTTAAAAAATAAAACAGACACATGACCCTAAAATGCTTTCTGTAGACCACAGCCTTTCTTAAATGCTGGAAAAGTGACTGCGAGATCAGTACAGATAGCCTACATGGTAAGCTTAAAAACAGCCCAAGCATCCCCCACCGCCCAAGAAGAATTATCACCCACATATTTGCTTATGCCTTATGTGAATAAAATTTGATTTGTTGATTTTGATAGCTTGCAAGGGTAAACATGTTAGGAAGCATATGCAGGACTGGGCCTTAGCTTTAAGCAAACTTACAGTTTTTATTATCTGAAGAATTTCATATTTTACTTACAGAATATGGTTTGGTGGAAATTCGATACTGAACTATTTAGAACAGAAGTCTGAAAATCAGTTATTGACTGGATCTACAATATGTTAGTGACAGGCCACCATGGTGCTACATGCCATATAAGATTTTTTTTTTAATCTTGCCTGTACCTAAATGAGATTAAAATTTGCTATGCCCTTCACTTGTCTTTACGCAATTACCTAGGCAGTATATTTCAATACTCTTAATTTCATGTTTTTCATGATCAATTTTCTTTTCTCCTTTAGTAAACTCCTTGAAAATTCTTGTGATCTACAACAATAGAGATGTCAAGGATTCAGTTCACATTCATTATTTTAATATTCCTGGGCATAAAAAGTTTGCTTTTTTTTTTCTATCCAGTTAATAAAAACCCACCTTAGAGTGTACAAAACTCTTCCATCACTCCAGATGCGAAGCAAACGATTTGGAGTTGTAATCCAGTGAGCATCAGATTTCCTTGAGTTCCGGAAGAAAGTGTCTGGAATCCAGATTTTTCCAACCATATTGCTATTAAGCATAAGCACCTTCATTGAGCTGTTAAATTTTAGACGACTGTCATACCAAGTCTGCGCAAAAATTATATCTATAGTGTATTCCTAAAAACAGAGAAACAACCATATATATCTATGTATATGGTTATCAAAGTCTGCAAGTCAACTACTTTTAATTCATATATAAATCCAAGGCCACTTCTATTCTTTTTCGTAAAACTATTTGCATAGGACACAACATTCTGAAACAGCAAACGGAGAAGATATAGGCTGATGAAAGATGCGCTCAGCCTTCTGTCCCTACCTCCTCTCCCCTGACACACATATTTTAGTTAAGGAAGAGGAAGCATGACGGGAGCTTGCTCTAACTTGGAGGTCCCTGCAACCACCCCTGGGGGACCTGGACAGAAATTTAAGGGCAACCTTAATACTTCAGAGTTAGACTATGTTAAGACAGAGCTCCTAAATCTCTTAAGAAGCAAACCAAATAAACTTTCGATAATTTTTTCCCCAAACTTTTCAACATTCAATTTAAGATCCTCCCAAGAAATTTCAGATTTTGTATGATTATGTAGGAAGTAAACATCACAGTTGGCAGAACTATCTATTACCATCTGCCTCATATACCTACCTACATACACACAAAAATATACATAACCATAATCAGGAAGGAAATTTTCCTATAGCAATCCCACTTCACTTACTAAAGCTTTGAGAAGTTGCTTTTGTGATAAAAAGTCAAATTTCTAAGTAGACTTATGGCCAGAAAAGAAAGGTGGAAAATAAATAAAATAAAATAAATGGAAACCCCACAGCCTTTTAATGAATCAATTCTTGACACAGTAAAACTTGAGGGAGATAAACATCACAGATACAATGAGACACTGCTTGTCAAAGAATCCAGCCACTTGTTCCTGCACTCCTGGCAAAGGAGCAAACCAGCAGCCCCTTCTCTGTTGTATTTGTCTCAGCTCCAGACCACGACTCTGACCTTAAGGGCAACAGTCTCTCTACTTCATGGCAGATGTGATCTTTCCTGCACAGCTGTCCTGTCAGGTCTCCAATGAGCAACTGCGCTGCTCCTCTGCAGAGAAAAAACTGGAGACCAGGCTTAGACATGTGGGGTCAGTTGTTCACCTCTCAGTTATGGGATGAGTGGGCAGAGGGGATAGAGAGGGGCAGGTGTTCAAACCCTTGCTTGAGCCGAAAAGGTCACTACTAGTTTACCTGGTCAATAAAAATGCACAGTGTAGACAGTCGATTCCAGTTTTAAATAAAAGTGGAAGGCTTTTCTGGTTGGAGTGGGGTATTCTGTTCATTTTATTTTTAAATAATCACAGTAATCAACTTACAAGTTACAAACTCCTCACTCATTCTGCAACTGATATCACCCATCTCCCATTTCACCTTGTGAAATTTGGTGCTTCATCCTTGAGAAGTACCAAGACAGATATTCCAGCAGTTCCTCTCAATTCTCCTACCTCTCTAGGTGAAAGAACAAGTTCAGGAAATAGATATGCAAGAGGAATGTTTGCCCTTGCTCTGTGATGCATGGCAGAAGAACTACCGCCTGGACTGTGGTGGTAACTGTCCCAAGGGGAGATGCTTCAGAGGTGGCCTGACCCACAGCGGAGTGGTAGATCTCAGCACCCAGGGGTTTTTCCTTTGGTAGGGAAACACCAGGGCAGCAGAGAGATCTGCCAGGAGGCAGCAGCTCTCACGGGAAAGGCTGATGAGTTGTGGGCATTGCTGGGGCAATGGCAACCCCTCATTCCTACAAAATAAACCCCTGGGGAGCACAAGCGATCAGAGCAGCCAAACAGCACGTGCAGCAGTTTGTGCAGAAGGGCGCACAAGAAGGGTGATGAAAGCCCTGCCAGCAATGCGAGGGAGTTCTTGCCCCCAGCAGAAAGCCATGGCCTCTTCAAGAGCTGCACCCACCATGACTGATGCAGCTGTCCAGACAGAGTCCAGTAGGAACATGCAGCCATCCAGTTTGCCATCACTTTCCAAGCTGGCAGGAAAGAAGATTGATGGGGAAGAAGACTGGCCTGGTTGAACAGAGACCTTCGGCTGGAGCTCAGGAAGAAAAGGATAGTTTATGGACTATGGAAGAAGGGTCAGGCCACTCAGGAGGACTACAAGGATTTTGCAAGGCTATGCAGAGAGAAAATGAGAAGGGCCAAAGCCCAACTATAACTTAATCTGGCCACTGCCATAAAAGATAATACAAAATGTTTCTATAAACACATTAACAGCAAAAGGAGGACACATGTATTACAGGAGTTGGTTAAAGAACTTTTTGGGGGAAAAGAAAAAAAAAGAAACTTTTTTAAAATCTTTCCTGATGCATTTATCACTGTTCAAAAAGAATCTGATACATAATAATTTAATATCATAAAATGAGTAACTACTTATTTCCAAGTTTCTTGCTGAATGTATAACAAAAGATCCAATTGCTAGCCTATCTCCTCATATACCTTCAGAGGGTGTTCCTCTGTTTGCAAACTGACACTTCAGCACTCAGACCTCTCCCTCGAGTCAGCCAACCAAAGGCATAACCCTACTACTCATCGCTCCTGAAATATGTGGATTTGCGGCCTTACACTGGGTGGCACCAGCAGTTCACCCCCCTCTGCAGCAGCGTCCCAAAGACAGTGCTCTCTGATTTCTCCCAAGAATGTTTATTCCACATCTAATAACTGCCTTGGTGAACATTACTACTTGCTTCTTCAGCATATCTATTTGTCCTATGCCTCCCTGGGATCTCTCTGTCTTTGAGGGACTTTAATACATCCCAAGACTGCCTATATTCTTCACACAATGCACTCATATGGGATCACATTTTCAACCCATTATACCTATGCTTTCACTCAAGTGAAATATATCCAAATATCTCTAGACATTAATAAGGGGCTATAAATTAATTTATTAAAATATTTAATCTATCTTTGATGTGTAACTACTCTTAACAAAATGTCCAAAAAGTGGATGCTCTCCCTGTTGGGTTACTTTAAAAGCCCTTTAAAAAGACACTTGAGCTGCTTCAGGGCCAACAATGGTTTTAGAGCTTGACCCCTACGGCTGGGACTGAAGAAAAGTAAAATTTCTTGTTTTGGTAAACCAGTTTAGTTTGATCAATAGAGCAATCTAAACCTAGTGGCCTTGGGGTGAGATCCAACAAATCAAAACGATTCTGATATGTACCTGTCACACTATATTAATGATACTGCAGCTGTGGAAGAGATGGGGGCTGGGGGAAACAGACTGAGCAGAAGTGCACAGCAACTGCTCCCAGAGTTTTTTAGCCACTCAGGTTGTTAGAATTGTACAGATAATCACGCTGGAGGATGTTATGAGAACATATGCATAGGGTAAGAGGAAATATGGGAAATCATATCTACAGAAGGTGAGAAAGCACAGCGAGGCCCGCATAGTCACAACACAGAAGAAAATATATCACTCTTCACATCATAATTTGGCATCTGTGCCAAGTCCTTATTTTGAACAAGCGAAGTGACAGATGCAAACAACAATATGAATAAAAGGCAAGATTTATTTGAATGCTTTGGAGATTATAAACTATAATTAAAACCTTGCCAACAGTCAAAATATTAGGTGGAAAACTAACTAAAGCACTTCAGCAAAATCTCTGCTTTTATTTGATCTGTTTAGATTTTGGACATTTTAAGAGAGTGTAAGAAGATTTTATTTTTATATATATATATA
>NW_010406061.1:3037-3854 GCF_000710305.1 Buceros rhinoceros silvestris | reverse complement strand
CTTGATGGCGTCCTCCGAGCTGCTGCCGC
This sequence comes from Buceros rhinoceros silvestris, assembly GCF_000710305.1. NCBI lineage: Eukaryota > Metazoa > Chordata > Aves > Bucerotiformes > Bucerotidae > Buceros > Buceros rhinoceros. The sequence goes on along the minus strand of NW_010406061.1, from coordinate 3,825 downwards.
TCGCCCCGTTGGCCACCGCCTGCGACGCCGACGGCGTTTTGGCTTCTCCTGCGGCGAAAAGGGGGGAGGGGAGCCCTGGGGTGCAGCACACGTCGTTTTACCACGTGGCCGTAAAAACGCAGGAGCAAAGGGGGTTGATCCCGCTCTGGTTCAAAGCACCCTCCGACAGGTGGATGCCCCATGTGGGCGCAAGCCAGAAAAAGGACCAGCAGCACCCACCAAGCGAAAGCTGCGACGCCCCCCAAAGCGAGCTTCTTTTTTATTGCAAAATAAATCCCATTACCAACGACGGCCGTGGACAAACATGTTTGTTTTCCCTGTCTGTTTTTCCACTGTTTCTGTCTAATTTAATTCTCGGCGATTCTGCTTTCTCAGCAGACTACCTGTTCTAATGCATTTCGGCTCGTGTAATTGACTGCGAGCGCAGCTGCTTTAATGACTCCTCGTGCCAGATGGATTGTGCATCCTCATTTAATCATCTGCTTTGGGGCAGGGCGGGAGGGAAGAGGAGGTCCAAACTTTCTGAAAGCCCAGGTACGAATGCTGCTGCATGGGGCGTCTTCCACCCCCAACACATCTATCACACCTCTAACCCACGTCTCTGTGGATGTCAGTGGGAGAAAGGCCAAATAAAGCCCCTTTCGGCCCAGGCGTGGGTTTACCCTGTGCTGGGCACCCAGCGTCACCCTGCCCAAGACCATGCCACCAGTGCCAGGCGAGTCAGGGGCTGGCTAACATTCCCTAGGGTGGCAGAGGCCCCTGTGCTGGATGCTGGCGGGTTTGTGGCT
>NW_010406061.1:2435-2945 GCF_000710305.1 Buceros rhinoceros silvestris | reverse complement strand
GGTGGCAGAGGCCCCTGTGCTGTATGCTGGCGGTTTTGTGCCTGTTTGGGCGTGCCGCGGGACCCACAGCCTCGCAGCAGCCAGCCACCAGCACGCCTCTGGGTGCTGCTCCCGTGGCGCTCGGCCACCCCTGGGGGCCACCCGCACGCTGGCACCTACCTCCCTTCTGCGACTCGATCTCCTTCTTCGCCTGCTCCAGGATGCTTTTGATGGCGTCGTCGGAGCCGGTCTCCGGCGTCCTGATCCGCGGCGTGATGCTACCTGATCAAAGAGGCAGGAGAACAGCTCTGTCACCGGCGCTGGTTTTACAAGCTCCACTTGCATGTCAGGAAGTATTTAGTGCTCCTCATGTTCGGTTATTTTTAGGGATGCTGGTTTTAAGACAAATTTCACTCCCGATTAGTCGCTAACAGGAGCACCGGGAGCCCCGGCTGCCAGCTCTCGCCTCCAGCATCTCCCAGCCACCTTGCTCGCCCCATCCAAGGGCACCCAGTCGCCAACGCACCGCCG
>NW_010406061.1:1599-2350 GCF_000710305.1 Buceros rhinoceros silvestris | reverse complement strand
GCGCTCGCCTCCAGCATCTCCCAGCCCCCGTGCTCGCCCCATCCAAGGGCACCCAGTCCCCACCGCTACGCAGGGGGCTGAGCAGGCACCTGGGGACCAGTCCCCCATCCCTGACACTGTGCCCTCCTGGCTGTGCAGGCGAAGGGTTAATGTTGAATCAGATCTGGGGGATTAAGTGGAGCCCTCCAGGTTGATGCATGGACAGGGATCAGCACTGCCCAGTCCCTGCTGCCACAGTAAGGACCCCAGTGACCAGGCGCCACTGCTGCCACCACTGAGACAGGGCCAGGAGCCGCCGTCCCTGGAGCCAGGCGTTACCACTGCATGGCCGACACCGTGCTGAGGTCCCGCAGCATTAAGGCTTCATTATTTTAACAAAATATTCCCGAGCACATTGATTCATACACCACGAAACAGCCTAATGAATAATTAAATGGTACTTGTCAGAATAAATGAGTAAAGCACGTCCAGGGATGCAGCTTCCACGACGGCGGGTTGTTGTTAATTGCTATCATTTGCTGGGGCTCCATCCCCCCCGCCCGCCTGCTCCATCCCACCCCACAGCAAGTGGGGGGACCACCAGGGACAACCCCCAGGGACACCGCGGACTCCGAGTGTGTCCCTGCCAGCACATCGTGGGCTGGTGGGCATCCCTGCCACGGCACGCAGGGTGCTGCGGGGGTGAACCAGGATGCGTTGGGAGGGGATCCCACAGCACCCCTTGCAGCATCTCAGGGCAGGACCCGTCGGC
>NW_010406061.1:1172-1538 GCF_000710305.1 Buceros rhinoceros silvestris | reverse complement strand
CCACAGCCCCCCTTGCAGCATCTCAGGGCAGGACCCGTCGGCTGGGACCACCCCAACCACTCACCTCTCTGGCGCACCTGGATAGTCCTCAGGGCCAGCACATTCTGCTCGTCGGAGAGGAACTGCTTCATCTTGATGAACGGCTCCTTGCCCTTCACCGTCAGCTTGCGCCAGGGCTTGGGCCGGGCCAGGATCTCGCTGACGGAGCCCTGCGACAGCCCCAGCACGTAGTGCCCGAAGACCCGCTGCCCGATGTTGTGCTTCAGCAGCTGCTCCTTCACCTGGAAGGCGATTTCGGCCGTGTCCAGCTGCTCCTCCTTGACAGAGCTGCCAGTGCTGCCCTCGGACGGCTCGCTGGGCGGGCTC
>NW_010406061.1:450-1073 GCF_000710305.1 Buceros rhinoceros silvestris | reverse complement strand
CTCGGACGGCGCGCGGGTCGGGCTGGCGGCACTGGTGGCCGTCGTGGTGCTGGGAACTGTGGTGCTGCTTTTGGCCCCAAAGAAGGTGGAGGGGAAGGGCGGTCCCCCCCCGGCACTCTCGCTCTTGTAGGTGGGTGGTGGCAGATGGGGGGTCTTGGGATCCCCCGAAAGCCGCTCGCTCCCCGGAAAGGGGGATGCTGAGAAAGTCCGGGGGCCATCGGTGGCCAAGCCAGGGCCAGGCAGAGGCGGGAGGGGAGTGGGGGAGGTGGGTTCATCTGCTGGGGCAGGCTGGGGGGATGAGTATGGCTGTTCCACGCTCAACGAATCCTTCCCCGACTCATCTTCAGAGTGATCCTCCTCTAGAGATGAATGAGAGACAGGGAGACACACTAGAGTAAACCCCGTCAGCAGCCCCGGCACAGCCTTGCGGTGAGGCATCTCCTGCCTCAGTTTCCCCAGGTGGCACTCCATCCCTTGTCCATCCTCCCACCCCGCTGCTGGCTCCAGGCTCCTTCCCACAGGATCTGGCCCTGCTGCCCACATTCCCAGGGAGGCTGCTGGTGGGACTGGGGATGCCACGGTACCCGGGGACCCTACCGGTGCTGGCCAGGAGGCTGGGCTTC
>NW_010406061.1:0-212 GCF_000710305.1 Buceros rhinoceros silvestris | reverse complement strand
GAGCCAAGGCGAGATGGGAAAGGGTGGCAGAGCCAGCGGCAGCAGGGCTGGTCCGCGTGCCCGGGGCCGGTGAGCAGGTCGGCATGCGTCACGGCACTTGCCTGGGGAAGGCTGCAGCTGGCCGAGGCCACCTTCATCGCCTTCAGGATGCTGGGAGGGAGACAAGGGGGAGTGACTGGGCGGGCATGGCTTTTCGCTGCCTGCCTGTCGAG
>NW_010406060.1:531-777 GCF_000710305.1 Buceros rhinoceros silvestris | reverse complement strand
AACACCAGTTGGGGGACCCAGTACACACAAGTCCCCTTGTGTCTCCGGTCCCCCAGTGTTCTTAGTGTCCCCGCTCCCAGTGCTCCCAGTCTCCCTACCCCTCCAACCCCAGTAACCCTAGTACTAGTGTCCGCACTCCTCCCAGTGCTCCCAGTAACACCAATTGGATTCCCAGTCCGTGGAGGCATGGCCCTTCTGTCCCCAGTACCACCCCAACTCCACTCCCAGCGCTCCCAGTGCCCCCAC
>NW_010406060.1:0-425 GCF_000710305.1 Buceros rhinoceros silvestris | reverse complement strand
TCCCATTGCTCCCAGCACTCCCACCCTCCACTCCCAGTCCTCCCAGTATGCCCAATTGGGTCCCCAGGCCACCCATGTTCTATGTCCCTTGTATCACCACTCACAGTTCTCCCAGTGCTCCCAGTCCCCCCACTCCTTCAGCCCCAGTAACGCCAGTTCCAGTGCTCCCAGTGCCCCCACCCCTCCACTCCCAGTGCTCCCAGTATTGCTCCCAGCACTCCCACCCTCCACTCCCAGTCCTCCCAGTATGCCCAATTGGGTCCCCAGGCCACCCATGTTCTATGTCCCTTGTATCACCACTCACAGTTCTCCCAGTGCTCCCAGTCCCCCCACTCCTTCAGCCCCAGTAACGCCAGTTCCAGTGCTCCCAGTGCCCCCACCCCTCCACTCCCAGTGCTCCCAGTATGCCCAGGTGGGTCCCCAGG